>NW_019949060.1:0-12608 GCF_002910315.2 Salvelinus sp. IW2-2015
AGGAACCGCACATCCGTGTATTGAGAAGCACTGCTTCAATATAAACTTTGTATACACCCCCTTACATTTTCCCTCATTGTTTTCATTCTATTTTGGCAGTTACAGCTATTTTCCGGACGAACATTCCCAGTAATACGAAAATGTTCTCAGTCCTTCACATTAATAAGTACCTGCACAACTGGTATGTTGGGAATGCTATTATTTGCATGTGATCCACGAACGACATCATATTCTCACTCGATGGTGTCACTACGCAGCACGCACGCTCATCACAAAACATTAAACCATTTTTCAGAGATTAAACGCTATCGCACCTTTAATCCCCACCTCGAGTTGTCTATAACCAGTGCAAACGGGAGAACATCGAGACCAAACTCAAAGGTTAAAGGGGACAAGATCTCGGGACACATATCAAGCAATTGGTCAGCTTTTTAAAGAAAATTCGAACTTTTTGGGGACTTGGGCAAGTTAACTAATGCACAGGAGTGGACTTAAGTTGTCAGTAGAACATAAGCGCGCAGGGCAAGCTTGGGACGCTGCACAACTATGAAAGGTGAAGGGAAATAATTTGAAAACTTATCAGATGTTGTTGAGGTTGTCATGTCTTTTTGGGTAAAACATGGTTTACCAAAAATGTCAATTTTGTTCAATTATCAAAGGTGACGCAACGGCTGGTTATACTGCGTTCTGTCTAAATGTATGTGTCTAGAGCATGGAGGTTAAACCCTCCTCCGCGCTCCAAAATAACACCTCTAGCGCACCGCCCCTACTCCTTGAACCCCAGACCACCCCTGTCGCAAGCCGCCGGTCGTTCCGCCCCCAGGCTTTTTACGGTTACAGAAGTCAACAATGAGAGCATACTGGGGAGTGGGAGTGGGCTAGGCCTGCAGGACCTGGGTTAAACTACATAACATCCACCAGAGGAACAGAGGAGAAGTAGGATAAGGGTATGGCTAAATGCTACACGAACTGGCCGTCTAGCACGTTCGGAAACAGAGAGTAAAAGGAGCAGCGTTTCTTGGGCTCGATAGATAGATCAAGGCATAGTGTACAGACAAGGGTAAGGTAGGATGTGAGTAATTGGAGTAAACCTAGGCATTGAGTAATGATGGAGAGATATAGTCTCTAGAGATGTTTAAACAAGGTGATGTATCGCATTATGTAGGAGGTGGAACAACATTGTTGGTTAAGGCATATTGAGCAGGGCCTAGAGGCTCTACCGTGAATTAAGACAGTAAATCACTAACCAGGAAGTAATGGACGAGGCATATTGGATAATTAGAGAGAAGCATGCGTAGCCAAGTAACATATGGGTCCAGTGAGTGGTTGGGCTGATGGGGACACGCGATTCAGACAGTTAGCAGGCCATGCTAACAAGCTTAACAGTTAGTAGGGCCGGGCTAAACAAGCTAGCAGTTAGCAAGACCGTGGCTGGCAAGCTAGCAAGTTAGCAGACCGGGTTAGCACAGAAGCAGTTAGCAGGGAACTAGCAGTTAAGATGACTGGGGCAGGCAAGCTAGAGTTAGCAGACGGGCAGGCAAGCTAGCAGTTAGCAGACGGGGCTAGCAAGTTAGCCATTGGGGGACGTCACGATGGGGTAAGTCTGTTTTTTGCTCATCGTGCGGTGACGCGATTAGACGCATTGTGGAATTAGTAGGATTCAGGTAGCTCTAGGTAGCTAGCAGGTGCAAATGGGCCTTCAGTGGGACGTTTGCGCCTAAGGGGCTGTTGGAGTCCTCGGCGCAGATTATGTGGTATTCCAGTCGTAGAGGAATGGCGGGGTTCCGTGCCCGCACTAGGCAGAGAAGGGGTCCCGGATATTGTAGCCCCCAGAGTGGGCCTTCGGGGGTAGGCACAAGGAAGCTTCGCCCGGGCTAGCTTCAGGCTAATTTGGTGCTTGCTCCCGGATGGAAACGCTAGCCAGGGAGTGGTCACGGGATTGCGGTTTAGCTAGTTGTGAGATCCAGATGCCAAATGTTCAGAGTTTTGTGGTAGGAATCGGGGATATGGAGAGAAATGGTCCGTTATGCTCTGGTTGAGTCCACGTTGTTCGAACTGGCCGAGAGCTTCCGAGCTAAAGGTTAGCTGATGACTGATGGTTTGCTAACTGATAGCTTGTAGGTAGTTAGCTGGCTACATCAAGTTGGAGGGATTCCAGATCCGAAGTAATATAATACTATAGAAAAAAGGCAGATCCACGCAACTTGGGTGAGGCGGGTTGCAGGAAGTTTTAGAAGTTGAGGTTTAGGAAAATATTTTTTTAAAAAAAGCGAAGAAAAAGATGTAAATATCTTTTTACATCTTTTTCTAAGGGACACGAAGGACAGAAGACCAAGACGTCTTGACTGCTCGCATCTTGGACATGACGAGATCACTTCAACGATCTTCATTGTAAAGGGTTTTAAACTATGCTTCAATAACATAAACATAATTGAACATGCCCTGTGGAATGGTCCCGTTAAGACACTAAAGCTTACAGATGGTAGGCAATTAAGTCATCAGTTCATGAAACTTAGGGACACTAAAGAGGCTTTCCTACTGACTCTGAATAACACCAAAGAAAGATGCCAGGGTCCCTGCTTCATCGCGTGAATGTCCTTAGCATGCTGCTAAGGGTAGCATTGAGGACTGTAGACGTGGCCAGGGCCACATAAATTGCAAGTCCGTACTGTGGAGACGCCTAAGGACAGCGCGTAACAGGGAGACAGGACAGACAGCTATTGTCCTCACAGTTTGGCAGACACGTGTAAGCACAACACCTGCACAGGACCGGTACATCTGAACATCACACCTGCGGGACAGGTACAGGATGGCAACAACAACTGCCCGAGTTACACCAGGAATGCACAATCCCTGCATCAGTGCTCAGATGCTCAGACTGTCCGCAATAGGCTGAGAGAGGCTGGACTGAGGGCTTGTAGGCCTGTTGTAAGGCAGGTCCTCACCAGACATCACCGGCAACAACGTCGCCTATGGGCACAAAACCACCGTCGCTGGACCAGACAGTACTGGCAAAAAGTGCTCTTCACTGTCGAGTCGCGGTTTTGTCTCACCAGGGGTGATGGTCAGATTCGCGTTTATCGAAGGAATGAGCTTTACACAGAGGCCTATACTCTGGAGCGGGATCGATTTGGAGGTGGAGGGTCCGTCATGGTCTGGGGCGGTTTGTCACAGCATCATCGGACTGAGCTTGTTGTCATTGCARGCAATCTCAACGCTGTGCGTTACAGGGAAGACATCCTCCTCCTTCATGTGGTACCCCTCATGCAGGCTTATCCTGACATGACCCTCCTGCATGACAATGCCACCAGCCATACTGCTCGTTCTGTGCGTGATTTCCTGCAAGACAGGAATGTCAGTGTTCTGCCATGGCCAGCGAAGAGCCCGGATCTCAATCCCGTTGAGCACGTTTGGGTCCTGTTGGATCGGAGGGTGAGGGCTAGGGCCATTTCCCCCCCAGAAATGTCCAGGAACTTGCAGGTGCCTTGGTGGAAGTGTGGGGTAACATCTCACAGCAAGAACTGGCAAATCGGATGCAGTCCATGAGGAGGAGATGCACTGCAGTACTTAATGCAGCTGGTGGCCACACCAGATACTGACTGTTACTTTTGATTTTGACCCCACCTTTGTTCAGGGACACATTATTCCATTTCTGTTAGTCACATGTCTGTGGAACTTGTTCCATTTATGTCTCAGTTATTGAATCTTGTTAATTTTCATACAAATATTTACACATGTTAAGATGCTGAAAATAAACGCAGTTGACAGTGAGAGGACCTTTCTTTTTTTGCTGAGTTTACATTGTTCCTCAAAGAAGTTATCATCAAAGTCAGTGCTAATGGGAAAAGACGTGTAATTGTTTGGGGGAGGATAAGACTATGTCTTATTTAAGAAGCCCTTTGAAGAGGTAGGGTTTCAGACGTTGCTACTGGAAACGGCATATATAGATGACATTTGTCTAAAGATTCTCTAAACATTTTATCTATTCGACGGGTGGATTTTTATTTAGCGAAACTTTCTTTATTGTGACAAATTATGATGGAAAGTGTTTTTCAAATAAATGATTGACCAATGTCGCTGTGTAACTATAGATCTCTACAACATATTTAATTTKAAATGCCTACTGCTTACAACTTTTTTTTTTTTGCTATAAAAATGTTTCTTTTGAGAATGCCTGAATTGCTTCACCTTGCTTTTCTGGCAAGTTTCACCCTCCAATTATTTCAGATCTACAGGAGTGCAAGTTTCACCCTCCAATTATTTCAGATCTACAGGAGTGCAAGTTTTACCATGGCACAGACTGTGGCAATTTTGTATTTAATGAGTCTGAAGCGAATGATATACTGCTCTTCCCGGACCAGGCTCAAATCATGTCATTCGTAAGAAGAGAAGACTGCTACAGGGGTCGGCGAGCTGGATGCCTGGCGAAACTGCGTCCACGAGTGGATAATCGGCCTCTACCCTCTGTTCTTCTGGCGAACATGCTATACACTGAGAATAATGGATGAGCTCCGTTCGACACTATACTACACGGATATACAGTACCAGTCAAAATTGGGCCTCCTGAGTGGTGCAGTGGTCTAATAGCTGTGTCACTAGAGATTCTAGTTTCAAGTCCAGGCTCTGTCGCCGGCGTGCACAATTGGCGGTGCACAATTGGCCCAGCGTCGTCCGGGTTAGGGAGGGTTTGGCTGGCAGGGATGTCCTTGTCCCATCACCCACTAGCGACTCCTGTGGTGGCCCGGCGCAGTGCACACTGACAGTGTTTCCTCTGACACATTGGTGCAGCTGGCTTCCAGGGTTAAGTGGGCATTGTGCAAGAAGCAGTGCGGCTTGGTTGGGTTGTGTTTCGGGACGGACGGCTCTCGACATTCGCCCTTAACGAGTCCGTACGGGAGTGGCAGCGATGAGACAAGCTGTAACTAGCAATTGGATACCAGGAAATTGGGAGAAAAACAACGTAAAAAAAGGAGAAGGAGGTTTCGACGTTTTAGAACACCTACTCATTCAAGTGTTTTCTTTTCTTTTTACTATTTTCTACATTGTAGAATAATAGTGAAACAATAAACTATGAAATAACACATATGAATCATGTAGTAACCAAAAAAAGTGTTAAACAAATCAAAATAATTTTATATTTGAGATTCTCAAAGTAGCCAACCTTTGCCTTGATGACAGCTTTGCACACTCTTGGCATTCTCTCAACCAGCTTCATGAGTGTCATGTTGGTATAAGGGATCGGGAGACGGGCGCAGAAATGTGTAATAGGGTTTTTTATTTACCCAAATTACAGCGTGCCATGTAAAGGCACGGGGACGAAGACAAACAAACACGTATACAAAACACAGGGTTGAGACCCAAACAAAAGAGCGAGGAGTACCTCGAATAAATACACGGTGCGAGACCCATAACATACACGCACAATGATACCACACGGGACGAGACCTGTAATCATCTGCACAATACAAGCGACACGAAAGCCAAAACAACAAGGCACAGTACTCCACACCCAACGGACATTGGAACAATAATCGACAAGAACATGGTGACAAAGGGCACACTTATACAATTACTCATCAGGGGAGAATATGGGACCAGGTTGAGCGTAAGACACAGTTCAGTGACGTAGACCTCCGAAACTGGTGCACGGAATGAGCAACAGTACCGGAGGGATCCGTGACAATGAGGTAGTCACCTGGAATGCATTTCAAATTAACAGGTGTGCCTTCTTAAAGTTAATTTGTGGAATTCTTTCCTTCTTAATGCGTTTGAGCCAATCAGTTGTGTTGTGACAAGGTGTGTATTCAGAAGATAGCCCTATTTGGTAAAAGACCAAGTCCATATTATGGCAAGAACAGCTCAAATAAGCAAAGAAACGACAGTCCAGCATTACTTTAAGACATGGTCAGTCATTCCGGAAAATTTCAAGAACTTAAAGTTGTTTCAAACTGGCTCTCATGAGGACCGCCACAGGAAAGGAAGACCTAGAGTTACCTCTGCTGCAGAGGTACAAAACAAACACATCTCAACATCAACTGTTCAGAGGAGACTGCGTGAATCAGGACTTCATGGTCGAATTGCTGCAAAGAAACCACTACTAAAGGACACCAATAAGAAGAAGAGACTTGCTTGGGCCAAGAAACACAAGCAATGGACATTAGACCGGTGGAAATCTGTCCTTTGGTCTGATGAGTCCAAATTTGGGATTTTTAGGTTCCAACCGCCATGTATTTGTGAGACACAGAGTAGGTGAAGAGATGATCTCCGCATGTGTGGTACCCACCGGGAAGCATGGAGGAGGAGGTGTGATGGTGCTTTGCTGGTGACACTGTCAGTGATTTTATTTAGAATTCAAGGCACACATAAGCAGCATGGCTACCACAGCATTCTGCAGAGATTTGGAAAATAGGTGTGCCCAAACTTTTGACTGTACTGTACATTTCTTTTATATCCTATGTTTCACCGGGTCGTGGCTTAACAAAGACATGGATAATATTTTTCGTAGCTGTCTATTTAGCGATGCTGGCACTAAGACCGGACTCAATGAGCTGAATAAGGCCATAAGAAAATGCTCATCCAGAGGCGGCACTCCTAGTGGCCGGAAACYTTTGTCCCATTTCTACCAGCATGTCACAGATGCAAAAAAAACGAATCTAGATCACCTTTACTCCACACACAGAGACACGCACAATGCTCTCCCTCACCCTCCATTTGGCAAATCTGACCATAATTCTATCCTGCTGATTCCTGCTTAAAGCAAAAACTCATACAGGACGTACCAGTGACGCGCTCAATACGGAAGAGGTCCGACGTAGCGGATGCTAAGCTACAGGACTGTTTTGCTAGCACAGACTGGAATATGTTCCGGCATTCATCTGGTGGCATTGAGTAGTATACCACATCAGTCACCGGCTTCACCAATAAGTGCATCRACGACGCCGTCCTCACAGTGACCGTACGTACATATCCCAACCAGAAGCCGTGGATTACAGGCATCATCTGCACTGAGCTAAAGGCTGGAGCTGCTGCTTTCAAGGAGCAGGACACTTATCCAGACGCTTATAAGAAATCCCGCTACGCCCTATGATGAACCATCAAACAGGCAAAGCGTCAATACAGGACTGARATCAAATCCTACTACACCAGCTCTGACAGTCGTCAGGTTGTGGCAGGGTTTACAAACTATCACAGATTACAAAGGGAAACCTAGCMGCGAGCTGCCCAGTGACGCGAGCCTACCAGTTGAGCTAAATGCCTTTTATGCTCGCTTTGAGGCAAGCAACACCGAATCATGCATGAGAGCACCAGCTGTTCCAGCCGATGTGAGTAAGACCCTAACATTCACAAGGCTGCCTCAGGGCCAGACGGATTACCAGGACGCGTACTCAGATCATGCGCTGACCAGCAGGAAAGTGTCTTCACTGACATTTTCAACCTCTCCCTAACCCAATCTGTAATACTTACATGTTTCAAGCAGACCACCAAGGTAACCTGCCTAAATGACTACTGACCCGTAGCACTCACATCTGTAGCCATGAAATGCTTTGCAAGGCTGGTTATGGCTTACATCAACACTATCATCCCAGGACCCACTCTAAATAGCATACCGCCCCAACAGATCCACAGACAACACAATCTGTATTGCACKCCACACTACCCTTTCCCACCTGGACAAAAGGAACACATAYGTGAGAATGCTGYTCATTGACTACAGCTCAGCGTTCAACACCATAKTGGCCTCTAAGCTTATCACTAAGCTAAGGACCCTGGAACTGAACWCCTCCCTCTGCAACTGGATCCTGGACTTCCTGACGKCCCGCCCCCAGGTGRTGAGGGTAGGCAATAACAAATCCGCCACGCTGACCCTCAAYACGGGGGCCCCTCTGGGATCCATGCTTAGTCCCCTCCTGTACTCCCTGTTYACCCAAGACTGCGTGACCATTAGGTCTRCCGACGACACGGCAGTGGAAGGCCTGATCACCAACGATGATAAGACCGCTTATAGGGAAGAGGTTAGAGACCTGGCAGTGTGGTGCAAGACAAAGGAGCTGATCATGGACTACAGGAAAAGGAGGGCCGAGCACACCTCCATTCACATTGATGGGGCTGTAGTGGAGAAGGTCGAGAGCTTCAAGTTCCTCGGTATCAACATCACCTTTCATGGTCTAGGCACACCAATACAGTCATGAGGAGGGCACAACAATGCCTATTCCCCTTCAGGAGGGTTAAAAGATTTGGCATGAGTCCTCAGATCCTCAAAACGTTCTACAGCTGCACCATCGAGAGCATCCTGACTGATTGCATCACTGCTTGGTATGGCAACTGCTTGGCATCCGACTTCAAGGCGCTACAGAGGGTAGTGCGTACGGCACAGTACCTCACTGGGGCCGAGCTCGCTGCCATCCAGGACCTCTATACCAGGCGGTGTCAGAGGAAGGCCCTAAAAATTGTAAAAGACTCCAGCCACMAAAGTCATAGACTGTTCTCTCTGCTACCGCACGGCAAGCAGTACCGGAGCACCAAGTCTGGGACCAAAACGCTCCTTAACAGCTTCTACCCCCAAGCCATAAGACTACTGAACAGTTAATCAAATGGCTACCTGGACTATTTGCATTGACCCCCTTATTTTATTCTTATCTATTATTATGTTTTGCACTGACTCAGGCTCGATGTACACTCACTCGACTCTAACCACACACACCACTAATACACACAAAACACACACACATATTGACGGCACACACAAATACATTCACATTCCTTCACGCTCTGAATACTTATGTAAATAAGGTATTTTTTAAATATTTTTTTATACATTTGCAAGAATGTCTAAAAACCTGTTTTCGCTTTGTCATTATGGGGTATTGTGATGTCATGGGTATTGTGTGTAGATTGATGAGGAAAATAATACGTTTAATCCATTTTAGAGTAAGGCTGTAAAACGTACAAAATATGGAAAAATTCAAGGGGTCTGAGTACTTTCGAAATGCTCTGTATGTGAATTCAGGAAATCTACTATATAGGTTAAGCACACTTACGTTGTGTAATTTAAAGTGTGCACTTTGTGTCTAATGGGAATTATTTTTTGTTGTCAATGCTTAGCTACTTGATCTATTGAAATTAGATAATTGAACAGGAAAAACATAATATTTTACAGAATAAAAAGTTACAGAACTGTCAAGACAATAATTTTTGTGTCCGTTTCTCTTTATTACTACAGGCCGACTCGGATTAAGTCTAAGGCCGGGAAAATCAACAGTGATGACTAACCCAGCCTGCTCTCTCCTTCCACACTGAGTCCAAACCTACAGTCACTGGGTCCTGATGGTGACAGTGGAGCCCAGTTTGCACTGCAAGATCCAGAGATGGCATCAGTGAAGCTGGAAGACTGCAGTCAAACACTGGAGCTGAACGTCAACATTAAAGATGAAGAAGAGGAGGAGGAGATTGGTAAATCTGTTAATCATGGTAGAAGCAGGTTCAATCTATTCTGTAATTCTGACATCACACATCCCTGCCAAACTCCAGACTCCACAGCAGTGGTTGTTTTTACATTTTTACACTTACATTTTAATCATTTAGCTCGGGTTGGGATGTAGGATTTGACCATAGCCTGAAGGTAGGGAGGGGCAGTTCCCTTTGTTTCTCTGTAGACAAGCACCATGGTCTTGTAGTGGATGCGAGCTTCGACTGGAAGCCAGTGGAATGTACGGACAGCAGGGTGTGACATGGGGGAACTTGGGAAGGTTGAACACCAGACAGGCTGCAGTGTTCTGGATAAGTTGCGAGACAAAGCGACTAGACTGGCCTGAATAATGTGATTTGTCTCTTATGAGACATGCTGTTGCTAGGCCTATGGGGCGGCAGGTAGCCTAGTGGTTAGAGGTGTTGGACTTGTAACCGAAAGGTTGCAAGATCGAATCCCCGAGCTGACAAGGTAAAAATTGTCGTTCTGCCCCTGAACAAGGCAGTTAACCCACTGTTCCTAGGCCGTCATTGAAAATAAGAATTTGTTCTTCACTGACTTGCCTAGTTAAATTAGGTAAATAAAAAATATATTAAAATGAGCTGAGGCCCACGTGGGAACTGCAAACTACTTACCTAAACATCCCCCAAACTACATGGATGGGAAGATGTGTGATAACCTGTACTCAGAAGCGACTGTCTAACTCATGAAACTTTGAGATCAGGCACTGTTGCAGCATGACCATAGAAACTGTAGGACCACCCGTCCGTATTATGTAGTATTATGTATTATGTTATATTATGAAAAGCTGAGCGCTAACAAGGACAGATGAACCAGTAAGGGAACCAATGTGGTAAAAACCCGTTGCTGGGTAGCAACTAGAAAGTGGTGACTGGGGTAGGATGTTAGGACTGGGGGTGGATGTGGTGACTGGCGTTGTTAGTAGGGTAGGATGTTGAAACTTGCATGGAGAAGCATTTCCCCGAATCAATTCAGGCAAGGTGAATCCAGGTACATAGAAACTGAAGCAAATTAACAAATTGTTAGAATTATGGAGAAAAAAAACATGAATTTAGCATTAATAGGCTACAAGCAAAGTGACTGAAGCTTAAAGCCACAGTTCTTATTCGATACATTRTTGACGGTAGCCACCTTGACACTTGGTTTGCAGCTGGGAGGAGAATATACCRTTATGAGATGGGGACTAATGGCCAAGACTGATGCAACATATCAAGATATTGCAGAAGACATTTTGTTTATAACGAGATGAAATGCAAGTAAAAATGTAAATACCTAAAATGAGTAAAAATAAGTCAACTAAACTCATAAAGCATGAATGAAATATTACTTTTATCGCTGAAGAACCAATTGATAAAATGGCTGATATTGCAAATCACCACTTGTAAAATAGGCTACGATTATGCATGTAAGCCAACTTAACGTCAAATATGACTATGCTGGTGAGAAGAAGAAAGATCCATGATTGCTGGCGACGGCTCTTGGGTACACCTTAGTTTGAGTCCACTCCTATCCAATTATTAAAGAAGAATAGAATATGTTTCTAAACACTTCTACATTAATAATGATGAGTGAGAAAGTAACAGACGCACAAATATCATACCCCTGCGCCAAAACAAATGCTAACCTCCCCTCTTCTTTTAATGGTGAGAGGTTAGCATGTATTGGGGCTATGATATTTATGTGTCTAACTTTCTCACTCATCATTATTCACAATATACAAGGCTACTATACTAAGCCTGCTAATGATAACGACATTACTTATTTTTAAAAAGAAAAAAGAAAAGGATGGTATAGGAGTGAGAGCTGCGTAGCCTATTGTGTGGCAAACAGGTGCTGTTAGATTACAATATTATATTTCTGACCGTTTGGAACAGTTGTAAACGACACTAAATAAATTATTATAATGTGTTCTAAAGGAAAATGATTGTAAAGCCTTTATTACAGCATAAGGAAGGAATACCTAGGATAGGATAAAGTAATCCTTCTAACCCCCCCCGAGGAGGTTGAAAGGGGGGTGAGTGTAACGGATGTGAAATGGCTAGCTAGTTAGCAGGTACGCGCTACTAGCATTTCAATCAGTTACGTCACTTGCTCTGAGACTTAAGTAGGGTTGCACCTTGCTCTCAAGGGCCGCGGCCTTTGTGGAGCGATGGGTAACGATGCTTCGTGGCGACCGTTGTTGATGTGTGCAGAGGGTCCCTGGTTCGTGCCCGTGTCGGGGCGAGGGACGGTTTAAAGTTATACTGTTACACTGTAAAAGGTTAATGTGTGCTATCTGTAATAAGGTTTTAATGTGTGGTATGCTGTAATAAAGGTTTTAATGTGGTATGCTGTAATAAAGGTTTTAATGTGTGGTATGCTGTAATAAAGGTTTTAATGTGTGGTATGCTGTAATAAAGGTTTAATGTGTGGTATGCTGTAATAAAGGTTTTAATGTGTGCTATGCTGTAATAAAGGTTTTAATGGTTGGTATGTGTATGTAAGTGTTAATAATAGTTTTATGTGTGTCTATGGTAATAAAGGTTTAATGTGTGGTATGCTGTAATAAAGGTTTTAATGTGTGCTATGCGTATAAAGGTTTTAATGTGTGGTATGTGTAATAAAGGTTTAATGTGTGCTATGCTGTAATAAGGTTTTAATGTGTGCTATGCTGTTAATAAAGGTTTTAATGTGTGCTATGCTGTAATAAAGGTTTTAATGTGTGCTATGCTGTAATAAAGGTTTTAATGTGTGGTATGCTGTAATAAAGGTTTAATGTGTGCTATGCTGTAAAAGGTTTTAATGTGTGCTATGCTTTAATAAAGGTTTTAATGTGTGCTATGCTGTAATAAAGGTTTTAATGTGTGGTATGCTGTAATAAAGGTTTTAATGTGTGCTATGCTGTAATAAAGGTTTTAATGTGTGCTATGCTGTAATAAAGGTTTAATGTGTGCTATGCTGTAATAAAGGTTTAATGTGTGCTATGCTGTAATAAAGGTTTTAATGTGTGCTATTTACATTTACATTTAAGTCATTTAGCAGACGCTCTTACCAGAGCGACTTACAAATTGGTGCATTCACCTTATGATATCCAGTGGAACAACCACTTTACAATAGTGCATCTAACTCTTTTAAGGGGGGA
>NW_019949061.1:0-8580 GCF_002910315.2 Salvelinus sp. IW2-2015
TCACTTACAGCCTGGCAGCTTTTGACATTATCATCATAGTCTGCCTGCTGGAAGCAAACTTGTGCATGGCTTGTCACCCCCTGCTATAATGGGATAAATAGTTACTTGTCTAACACAAGATGGGTGTTTCTTTAATGGAAGCCTTCGTCAATAAATAATGCCAGTTTATAAAATCAGGAATTCCCCAGGGTAGGTCTGTTACGGCCCCTTGCTGCTGTTCTCATATCTTTACTAACCGACATCCACCTGGCTTGACGTAAGGCTTATGTGTCTATTATGTCTCGGATGACTTCAAGCAACTATACCACGGTCAAGCTACTTACAATGACTGAACTGAAATTGACTGGCCACACACTAAGAGTCCAGTTAGTTTCAGAAGTGGTGGCAAGAAGGTTAGCCGCAAAATATGTTATACATAAACTAAAAGCATTGGGATTGGACAAATCGTATTCACTAAACCCGCGAACGCTCAATGTAAACCTTGTCAGATAATAGTTATGTGAATTGTTCTGGAGATATGACTAAAATCTGCTTTGAGTACCCTGGCATTGGTCAAGAAACATATTGATACAAAAATTGTAGCATAGGCATGGGCAAGAAGTCTGTCCATCAATAAAGCACCTTGCTCTGCCTTCTTAACAGCACATATCACACAAGGCAGTCCTACAGGCCCTACCCGTTTTGTCGCACGCTCTGCCTTACTGTTCAGTGTTTGTGGTGTCAGAGTGCCACAGAAAAGGATTTAGGAAATTGAAACTTTCCCTCAGAACAGGGCAGCCACGCTGGCCGCTTGGAGGTTACACAGAGGCAATTCATTAAATAATGTTGCTTGGTCAATCACCCCTGGCTCCAAAGTGAAGAGGTATTGAAACATGTTGAATGCATCAAGCTGTGCTGTTGAGACTAGCTGGCACAACAGCCCAGACCAGGCCCATGCATACCCGACAAGACACGCCACAAAGGTCCTTCACAGTAACCCCGCCTGCAAGTCCAGAATCAACTGAGGGTGTACAGTTACTACATAGAGCCTAATGAGCTACATTGAACTCTATTCCATATCAAGTAACTGATGCAAGCAGTAAAATGCTATTTAAAAAAAACAGATAAAAATACACTTTATGGAAAGTGGGGACTGTGATAGACAACACAAACATAGGCCAGCAGACACGTGCATACAACATGATACACAATACGCACTATATACACCACCACGTACAGTGCCTTGCAAAAGTATTCATCCTCCTTGGCGTTTTTCTTATTTTGTTGCATTACAACCTGTAATTTAAATAGATTTTTATTTGGATTTAATGTAATAGATATACACAAAATAGTTTAAATTGGTGAAGCGAAATTTTAAAAAAAGAACTTGTTTTAAAAAAAATAAAACGGAAAAGTGGTGCTATGAAGCCCATAAACATGATCTGGTGCAACCAATTACCTTCAGAAGTCACATAATTAGTTAAATAAAGTCCACCTGTGTGCAATCTAAGTGTCACATGATTTCAGTATATATAGACCTGTTCTAAAAGGACCCAGTCTGCAACACCACTAACCAAGAGGCACCACCAAGCAAGCGGCACCATGAAGACCAAGGAGCTCTCCAAACAGGTCAGGGACAAAGTTGTTGAAAAGTACAGATCAGGGTTGGGTTATAATAAATCCGAAACTTTGGACATCCCACGGAGCACCATTAAATCCATTATTTAAAAAAAATAGAAAGAATATGGCACCACAACAAACCTGCCAAGAGAGGGCGGCCCACCAAAACTCACAGACCAGGCAAGGAGGGCATTAATCAGAGAGGCAACAAATAGACCAAAGACAACCCTGAAGGAGGTGCAAAGCTCCACAGCGGCGATTGGAGTGTCTTTCCATAGGACCACTTTAAGCAGTACACTCCACAGAGCTGGGCATTACGGAAAAGCGGCCAGAAAAAAGCCATTGCTTAAAGAGAAAAATAAGCAAACAAGTTTGGTGTTCGCCAAAAGGCATGTGGGAGACTCCCCAAACATATGGAAGAAGGTACTCTGGTCAGATGAGACTAAAATGTAGCTTTATGACCAAGGAAAACTATTTCTGGCGCAAACAAAACACCTCCCATCACCCCGAGAACATCATCCCCACAGGATGGCAGCATCATGCTGTGTGGATGTTTTTCCATCAGCAGGGACTGGTAAACTGGTCAGAATTGAAGGAATGATGGATGGCGCTAAATACAGGGAAATTCTTGAGGGGAAACCTGTTTCAGTCTTCCAGAGATTTGAAACTGGGACCGAGGTTCACCGTCCAGCAGGACAATGACCCTAAGCATACTGCTAAAGCAACACTCGAGTGGTTTAAGGGGAAACATTTAAATATCTTGAAATGGCCTAGTCAAAGCCCAGACCTCAATCCAATTGAGAATCTGTGGTATGACTTAAAGATTGCTGTACACCAGCAGAACCAATCCAACTTGAAGGAGCTGGAGCAGTTTTGCCTTGAAGAATGGGCAAAAATAACAGTGGTTAGATTGCCAAGCTTATAGAGACATACACAAGAGACTTGCAGGCTGTAATTGCTGCAAAAGGTGGCTCTACAAAGTATTGACTTTGGGGGGGTGAATAGTTATGCATGCTCAAGTTCATTTTTTGTCTAATTTCTTGTTTGGTTCACAAAAAAAATATTTTGCATCTTCAAAGTGGTCGGCATGTTGTGTAAATCAAATGATACAACCCCCCAAAAAAATATTCCAGGTTGTAAGGCAACAAAATAGGAAAAATGCCAAGGGGGGGGGGGGGGTGAATACTTTCGCAAGCACTGTACACATGGATTTTGTACTGTAGATATGTGGTAGTGGTGGAGTAGGGTCCTGAGGTACAGAGTGTGTTGTGAAATCTTTTGTATGTCTTGTAATTTTTTTTTTTTTATTGTTGGACCCCCAGGAAGAGTAGCTGCTCTTGGCAGGAACTAATGGGGATCCATAATAAACCCCAGGAAGAGTAGCTGAGCCTTGGCAGAACTAATGGGGACCATAATAAACCCAGGAAGAGTAGCTGCAGCTTGGCAGGAACTAATGGGGATCCATAATAAACCAGGAAGAGTAGCTGCAGCATGGCAGAAACTAATGGGGCCATAATGAACCCAGGAAGAGTAGCTGCAGCCTGGCAGGAACTAATGGGGATCCATAATAAACCCCAGGAAGAGTAGCTGCAGCTTGCAGGAACTAATGGGATCCATAATAAACCCAGGAAGAGTAGCTGCAGCATTGGCAGAAACTAATGGGGATCATAATAAACCCCAGGAAGAGTAGCTGCAGCCTTGGCAGGAACTACATGGGGATCCATAATAAACCCCAGGAAGAGTAGCTGCAGCCTTGGCAGAAACTAATGGGGATCATAAATAAACCCCAGGAAGAGTAGCTCAGCCTTGGCAGAAACTAATGGGGATCCATAATAACCCCAGGAAGAGTAGCTGCAGCCTTGGCAGGAACTAATGGGGATCCATATATAAACCCCAGGAAGAGTAGCTGCAGCCTTGGCAGAAACTAATGGGGATCCATAATAAACCCCAGAAGAGTAGCTTCAGCTTGGCAGAAACTAATGGGGACCATAATAAACCCCAGGAAGAGTAGCTGCAGCCTGGCAGGAACTAATAGGGATCCATAATAAACCCCAGGAAGAGTAGCTGCGCCTTGGCAGAAACTAATGGGGATCCATAATAAACCACAGGAAGAGTAGCTGCAGCCTTGCAGAACACTAATGGGATCCATAATAAACACCAGGAAGAGTAGCTGCAGCCTTGGCAGAAACTAATGGGATCCATAATAAACCCCAGGAAGAGTAGCTGCAGCCTGGGCAGAAACTAATGGGGATCCATAATAAACCCAGGAAGAGTAGCTGCAGCCTTGGCCGGAACTAATGTTATCCATAATAAACCCAGGAAGAGTAGCTGCCCTTGGCAGGAACTAATAAGGATCCATAATAAACCCCAGGAAAGAGTAGCTGCTGCTTTGGCAGGACTAATGGGGACTCTTTCATAATACATACTCGCCAGGCACAGAGTAGTGTTGCGGATATAAGTCCCACCGGGAGTGCTGTGGCTTGCCGGAACTAATGTCAAATCCCGATAACCTAATAATCCCCAGGAAGAGTAGGCTGTTTGCCAGTAGGCCGCGTAAGCTTCTGAGATGGTGTATAATCTCATAAATGAGATCATACCCCATATAAGTTCTCCAGGCAAGCAAGAGCATTGTCCTCCTGCGGAGGAACTAATGGGATCGTAATAATCCGCCAGGGACTTCACAGCTCACCTCAGTATACACGGATATTTACTACCCGCACTTTATGATCAGGAACTAATTGGCCGGACAGATGCCACTCGATAGACACTCACCCAGGACGCATGAGGGTCTGCGTGACTAGGAACTAATGTGCCATGTGTCAGTCATATGGTCTTGAGCGATCTCATCTCGGTACCTAATGCAGTCAGGCTACGTCTGGCCGAGCACTATGGAGGGCTGTGCGGCCACAAAGAAATGCACCCCACAACCATGACTGACCACCCAAACCGGTCATCCTGGAGGATGTTGCAGGCAGCAGAAGTTCTCCACGGCGGTCTCAGACTCTGTCACGTCTGTCACGTGCTCAGTTGTGAACTGCTTTCATCTGTGAAGAGCACAGGGCGCCAGTTGGCGATATTTGCCACATCTTGGTGTTTCTCTGGCAAATGCCAACGTCCTGCACGGTGTTGGGCTGTAAGCACAACCCCACCTGTGGACGTCGGGCCCTCATACGACCCTCATGGAGTCTGTTTCTGACCATTTGAGCAGACACATGCACATTTGTGGCCTGCTGGAGGTCAATTTTGCAGAGGGCTCTGGCAGGTGCTGCCCTCCTGCTCAAAGGCGGAGTAGCGGTCCACTCGCTTGCTGGTTGGTTGCCCCTCTACGGCCTCCTCCACGTCCCTGATGTCTGGCCTGTCCTCCTGGAGCGCCTTCCATGGCCTCCTGGACACTACGCTGACAGACACAGCAAACCTTTCTTGGCCACAGCTCGCATTGGATGGTGCCCATCCCTGGATGGAGTCTGCATACCTGAGCCACTTGGTGTTGGTTGTAGAACTCCGTCTCCATGCTACCACTAGAGTGAGAGCTACCGCCAGCAATTCAACCAGTGAGCCAAAAATCACTTCAAGCCAGGAAGGCCATAGGAACTGGAGAAGTGGTCTGTGGTCACCAACCTGCAGAATCATTCCTTTATTGAGGGTGTCTTGCTAAGTTGCCTTTAATTTCCACCTTTGGTCTTTCCATTTGCATACAACCAGACATGTGAAATTTTATTGTCAAATCAGTGATTGCTTCCTAAGCGGAATTTTGATCTCACCTTAGGAAGTGTGATTTGATCGTTGGAGTTAATCTTGTGCTTCGTTTCAAGTGTGTCCTTTATTTTTTGAGCAGTGTATATTTGAATTTGTTGTAACTCTTTTTTCTGTATGTTATTTCCAATGTTTGTCTTCATTGTTATTCGACAATGTAAGAAATAGTAAAAAATTAAGAAAACCCTCGAATGAGTAGGTGTGCTCAAGAAAAGAAATCCCTAGAATGACAACGACATATGGAACATAGGAAGAAACTCTAGAAATGAACCCAGACTCTGAGGGGTGGGCCGGTCCTCTCTGTCTATACCGGGTGACATATGTATTCATAGCCAGTACGGCATGTACAATACAGGGGAATAAAGACTACTCTAAAAGTGGGTAAAAGCAGGGTTGGGGTCAATTCACTTTTAATAACAGTCAATTCAGAAAGTATATACCAATTCCAAATGCTGCTAATTGTGAAAGCATTGAAGAGAATTAGGAATTGCAGTGTATTTCTGATATCTCGGACATTGACCCCTGCACCAACCCTGACACTCGACACCACTGACAACAGTCTGCCCACCTTCACACCCTGACAAACAGTCTGACACCCACCCTACACAGTCGACAATCGAAACCGTCTGACACCAACCCTGACAACAGTCTGACACCAAACCTGACACCAACCGAGCACCCTGACCACCAACCCTGAAAGCTACACGCAAGCCTGACACGCGCACCCTAACCGATCAACGCCTGACACCACCCTGACCAACAGTCCTTGACACCAAACCCTGACAACAGTCTGACACCACACTGGACAACAGTCCTAGAACACCAACCCTGACAACAAGTGTCTGACACCACACCCTGACAACGCTGAACCCCCTGAACAAGCATCTGGACACCAACCCTGACAACAGTCTACCATGACACGACAATCTAAACTGACACCCCCTAGCAAGAGTGACCCAACCCAAATCGACAAGTCTGACAACAGTGCTGACAACAGCGCACAACCCTGTCAACAGTCCTAAGGAAAAAGGGTGAAAATAATTATCCATAATCATCGCCTCCACTCCACATTATCATCATGGCCTTGTGAGAGGGTTTAGTAACTACAGTAACTAATTTGCATATCATCCTCCACTCACATATCACAAGGGTTAGTAAACTATAAAGAACTAAATTTCATAGGAACTTTAAAACAGCTGGCAAGTTTGTCTACTTCACTTCTTCAGTCTACTCTCACCCCCCCCCTCCCCCCCCACCCCGCCCCCCCCCCCACACCCCCTAGTCGTAGACATCCTAACTATGACCCAGGTCTAAACTTATGAGGAAAGACCTGCTTGTTACCCATGACTAACATGATTTACCGCAATCTTCTCCTCCTCTTGCCTTCTTCACTTTAATGTTGACGATTCAGCTCAGTGTTTGACTGCAGTCTTCCCAGCTTCACTGATGCATCTCTGAGATCCTGCAGTGCAAACTGGGCTTCCACTGTCACAAATCAGGACCCAGTGACTGTAGGTTTTTTACTCAGTGTGGGAAAGGAAAGAGAGGCCAGGCTGGGTTTGTGCTCACCTGTTGGATGTTACGGGCTCAGGACTTAATCTGAGTCGGCCTGTAGTAAATAAAGACAATACAGAAAACAACTCTTTGACAGTGTGTCTGCGCTTCTTGGTCCTACCAAAAATGTATGGTATCTTTTTTGTTGTTCAAATTCGCTCATTTCATAGATCAGGGTATGCTAAGACATGACACACCAAAACATTCATTCAAACATAGACAGAGAAGGTTCACACTTTAAAATGACCCAAAGTCAAGGAGAATGGGATCTAAATGTCCAGAATGTGGTATTACCCTTGGAGGAAAATAGTAAGGGTTATAGCTTTTGTTCCAAATAGTCATCAAGGGAGGGGTTGAGTAGTATGTTTTTTAATCTAGTCCAGACCGAGGGTCATGTCATTTGTATTGATGAAAATTTCAATGTACTTTCTCATGTTTTTATCAAATTACTTGCTTCTTAGGCTTTAAATAAACTGAGGTGATTGTGAAGCCCTGAACGCTTGATTGGCTATAGTTATATCTCCAATGTGGCCGATGCCGCCCCATCATCTCTGATTTCGTGCTCGGCAGCGCAATATCAAGTGTGACTATGAGGCTATTTAGTCGTGAATTCGTCAATCAAATATCCCATAGTCTATAGGCTATAAACAGGGCTGTCCAAACGCATGTTCCTGAGAGATACCCTCCCTGTAGGTTTTAACGTCTAACCATGTTTCCTGGAGAGATACCCCACTGTAGGGTCTCAAACTCCAAACCCCAGTGGTTTCAGTTTATAAGAATCAGGTGTGGCTAGATTTAGCGGTTGGAGGAAAGCTACAGGACTGTAGCTCTCCAGGCAACAGGGTTGGAGAGCCCTGGGCTATTAGGATACGATGTTGCATGCTGGGAAGACAGCACAGAGAATTGATAATTGTGGTTCTGGAGGATAGCTGCTAGGGATGGTGTAAATACAACTAGGCTGCATTACACACTTGCAAAGGGTATATTCCAACCCTGAGCAACCAGGCCTGCTCTGTGCTTGTTGAGACCAAAACTCTTTTTTTTTAAAATGCTGCCTCACCAATGCTGTGCTGTGTCGGCCTATCCTAACCAATGGCTGTGCTGTGTCGGCTATCCTAAACCAATGGCTGTGCTGTGCTCCGGCCTATGGTGGCAGTTTGAGGAAGAGAGTGAAAGGTTTCACATTTTTTGTTGTTGATTAGACCTAGTCCCCCAAAACATATTTACTATCTTGCACGAGGACTGGCCTATTCCTCACCCACCATGCACTCTTTAAATAGCCTACTCCATGTCAGTGAAGGGCTGTTGAGTTAAAAGCCAGACTCCACTTGGGGGGGTATGAGGTCCTATGCCCCAAGACTCTTTTAGTGAAGCAAGAAGTCAAAAAGCACAGGGCCCTTGTTAGATTAGCATGAAGAAAATAAAACTGATCTGATTATATAAAGTGGTCTATACAGTGTTTTGGTCCACGCTGCTTTACGCCACAAACAAGCTGTACAACTACCAGGAAATACGTTTCCCGTTCTGTCTTCTTTGTCTTCAGAGGCACTGAGCTAAACACCATCTATGTTCTCGTGATTTGCGGTCGGCGTCCCAGGAGACAGGTGACAAGTATACCTAAAAATAAATATCTAATCTCACTAATCTAATTCTGTCACTTCATCAAATTGATTA
>NW_019949061.1:10112-12605 GCF_002910315.2 Salvelinus sp. IW2-2015
TTCAATATGTGCATTAGTTTATTTAGTAAATATTTTCTTAACTAGGTGTTGCAAGAAGGCCAATAAGGATATTATCTTTGAAAGACAGGGTCCTGAAAAAGAGACGTTTCTTTTTTTGCTGAGTGCATGTTCTTATTTTTACTGGTCAAGCCATAACTGAGTGAGCCAAATAAACGCGTTTTGGTTGTAATCAAGCTCTGACTTCACTACTTGTTTTGATCAGGGCCCATGGTCTGATGGACTTCTTACCTTGTGCTGATTATTTGAATTAAACACACCACTTTTTGTCCATCAAGCTGTAGGAATTGAATTTGTTTATGTCTGGTTAAGATCATATGAAATACTCAGCCTCCGGCAGATTACTCCTCCACTATACTGAGAGAGAGCACCTGATTGTTCAACTACTTGAATTAACATGGTTGTTACGAGAGAGGGAGAGATTGGGAGGGAGAAAGATGGAGGGAGAGAGGAAGAGACAGAGAGAGGAGAGAGGGGGGACAGAGAGAGAAATGGAGAGAGAGAGAGAGAGCGACAGATGCAGGATAAATTTGATTTCATCTGTTCTGTGGAGCCCTCCTCCTCCTCATCCCCTGTTCTGTGGCCTCTCCCCATATGAAATCTGTAATGACAGCTAATGAATTCATGCTCATTGAAGATGGCTATCATACACTGGGTAGATTAATTATGCTTCAAGGTTGGATCTGGATAGAAGAAGGAAGACGGAAAGTATCTGAAAATGAACACTGTGTTGAACTCAATACACAKCTTTTTACCTGGGCCCTATGCACTTTATAGGGAACCCTACAGCTACAGACACAAATGTCAGTACAGGCCTGAGTACAGTCTGAACAGCCCGTTGTCATAGCAGCCACACCATCAGTAGGTCAAGAACTCACTGTTAAATCCATTATAAAAAATTAAAAAATAAATGGAAAGAATATGGCACAACCGCTACTTCTGACTAGAGAAGGTCGTCCACCAAAACCCTAAGGAAGGTATTAGACCGAGAAGCAACGAAGAGGCCAATGGTAACTATGAAAGAGCTGGAGAGAGAGAGGAGAAATCGTCCATGGGACAACTACCACCCGGACATTGCCCAAACTGTTGCCACAAAGTTGGAAGCAAAGAATCATCTAGAATGTCATTGTATGCTGTAGCATTACGATTTCCCTTCACTAGAACTAAGGGGTTTTGCCCAAACCATGAAAAACAGCCCCAGACCATTATTCCTCCTCCCCCAAACTTTACAGTTGGCACTATGTATTCGGGCAGGTAGCGTTCTCCTGTAAACATAAAGGAGAGATGCTCATCAGTTCTCTCAGACCGGATAAGATTAAAATCACTCCATCACTCAGTTTCATCTCATTGCTTGACTTGGACTGAAATAGGTGCCAGTACTGTTTTATATTTAGCTTCCACCACATACATCATTCATAATTAAATGATTCTGTATAGAATATACATTGGTATGTGTTATGCACTGACATGTGGACTTAACTTCATTGTGTTCTGTGACATTTTAATCACTGCGTTTTAGAGATGATCTCTTTATCTGATGTAGGTTTCTGTTGTGAGGTCAACACACGTCTAGCAGATTGAATTAGTCTGGCATAGGTTGTTATTCTATTCGTATTATACGGTCATTCATCAGTTCTGCCCCACAAAGGAAAATGTCAAACTCACTGATGTACTTCTGCAGATTCAGGATGTTAAGTTTCCATGTGTTGGAGAGTCAGTACACTTTAAAATAAGAATTAACAAATTGCATCTGGTCAATAGTTATTTTTTTTACTTCTTACAGAATTTTCAGTTTCAGATAAGTATTTTAACTATTGGACAAGTAAAAGATCATGTCAAGCCCTGACATACTAGAAGTTGCAAACATGCACTATAATATACTAAAAGTATATATTAGTGGAGTTCAAATTAGTGGATTCGGCTATTTCAGCCACATCCGTTGCTGACAGGTTTATAAAATGGCACACCGCCATGCAATCTCCATAGACAAACACCGGCAGTAAAATGGCCTTACTGAAGAGCCAGTTACTTTCAAAGTGGCACCGTCATAGGATGCTACTTTTCCAACAAGTCAGTTCGTCAAATTTCTGCCGTGCTAGAGCTGGCCGCGTCAACTGAACTGCTGTATTGTGAAGTGAAACGTCTACGAGCAACAAGGTCTCAGCCACAAAGTGGTAGTGCATAAAAATCATCTGTCTCGGTTGCAACACTCACTACCGAGTTCCAAACTGCCTCTGGACGCAATGTCAGCACAAAGAACTGTTTGTCTGGAGCTTCATGAAATGGGTTTCCATGGCCAAACAGCCACACACAAGCCTAAGATCACCATGCACAATGCTAAGCGTCGGCTGGAGTGGTGTAAAGCTCGCCGCCATTGGACTCTGGAGCAGTGGAAACGCGTTCTCTAGAATGATAAATCACGCCTTACCATCTGGCAGTCCGACGGACGAATCTGGGTTGGCAGGATGCTAGGAG
>NW_019949061.1:16463-21848 GCF_002910315.2 Salvelinus sp. IW2-2015
AGCGGATGGAGGCAGTCGCTGAGGTATTGTATGTACATAACAGAACTGGACTGGGTATTGTATCAACAGAGCCTGGTTAAGGTATATTCATATCAGTAGCTGTACTGATTATTCATATCAAGTAGGCTGTACTGTATGTATACATATCAAGTAGGCTGTGCAATACAAAAGGGAATAAAACTATTCTAAAAGTATTCATAAGTCATGAAAATTATGACCTATATCATCCTCCACTCACTATCACAAGGGTTAGAAACTAAACAGATCACCGACCATTTAGAATCCCACCGTACCTTCTCCCTATGCAATCTGGTTTCCGAGTGGTCACGGGTGCACCTCAGCAACGCTCAAGGTCCAAACGATACATAACTGCCATCGATAAAAAGACAGTACTGTGCACCCGTCTCATCGACCTGGCCAAGCTTTCGACTTCAATCACCGCATCTTATCAGACTCAACAGCTTGGTTTCTCAAATGACTGCCTTGCCTGGTTCACCAACTTCTCTGATAGTGTTCAGTGTGTCAAATCGGAGGCCGTTGTCCAGTCTCTGGCATCTCTATGGTGGGCCACAGGGTTCAATTCTCGGCTGACTCTTTCTCCGTCTACGCAGACGACACCATTTGTATACATGTGCTCCCTCTTGACACTGTGTTAACTAACCTCCAACGCCAGCCATACAACTCTCCTTCCGTAGCCTCCAAATGCTCTTAAATGCTAGTAAAACTAAATGCATGCTCTTCAACCGATCGCTAACGCACGCACCGCCACCGGCCCGACTAGCATCCACTACTCTGGACGGTTCGTACTTAGAATATGTGGACAACTAATATACATTGGTGTCTTGCTGGACTGAAAACTCTCCTTCCAGACTCACTTAAGCATCTCCAAACCAAAATTAAATCTAGAATCGGCTTCCTATTCGCAACAAAGCCTCCTTCACTCATGCTGCCAGACACACCAGTCGTAAAACCTGACTATCCTACAGATCCTTGACTTCGACGACTTCATTTACAAAAATAGCCTCCAACACTCTACACAGCAAAATTGGATGTAGTCTATCACAGTGCATCTGTTTTTGTCACCCAAATCCCCATATACTACCCACCACTGCGACCTGTATGCTCTTGATGGCTGGCCCCTCTGCTTCTTATCGAGTGACCAAACCCATTGGCTCCAGTAATCTATAATCTTTGCTAGATAAAGGCCACCTTATCCTCAGCTCACTGGTCACCATAGCAACACCCACCCGTAGCAAGCGCTCCAGCAGGTAATTCACTGGTCATCCCAAAGCCAACTCCTCATTTGGCCACCTGTCCTTCCAGTCTCTGCAGCAATGACTGGAACGAATTGCAAAAAATCCCTGAAGCTGGAGACTTACAGTTAAGTCGAAGTTAAATACAACTTGTTGGATCATTAAAACTTGTTTAATAACAACCACTCCACAAATCTCTTGTTAACACTATAGTTTTTGGCAAGTCGGTTAGGACATCCTACTTTGTGCATCACAAGTAATTTTCCAACAATTGTTTAGACAGAATTCACTTAATCACAATTCCAGTGGTCAGAAATTTACATACACTAACTTGACTGTGCTTTAAACAGCTTGGAAAATTCCCTGAAAATTATGTTAAACTTTAGAACTTCTGATACGGCTAATTGACATCATTTGAGTCAATTGGAGGTGTACCTGTGATGTATTTCAAGGCCTACCTTCAAACTCAATGCCTCTGATGGACATCATTGGAAAATCAAAAAGAAACCGTCATCATTATAATGGGTGGTGAGGTCAAAAAAAAAATCTGGATGATTCTCCTCTGGTTTTTGCCTGCCATATCAGTTCTGTTATACTCACATACATTATTTAACAGTTTTGGAAACTTCAATCTACCAAATAATATGCATATCCTAGCTTCTGGCCTGAGTGACAGGCATTTTACTTTGGGCACGCCAGCTCTCTCAACATTCCCGATATACTCGCCCCTAGCCCTAAGAAGTTAAAGGCAGCTACCAATACTAATTGAGTGTATGTAAACTTCTGACCCACTGGAATGCGATGAAAAATAAAAGCTGAAATAACAAATTCTCTCTACTATGTATTCTGACAATTTACATTTTAAATAAAAAAAATATTGATCCTAACTGACCTAAGACAGGGAATTTTGACTATGATTAAATGTCAGGAATTGTGAAAAACTGAGTTTAAATTAATTTGGCTAAGGTGTATGTAAACTTCTGACTTCAACTGTATCTCCCTCACTAACTTTAAGCATCTGCTGTCAGAGCAGCTTATCGATCACTGTACCTGTACACAGCCCATCTGTAAATAGCCCAACCAACTACCTCATCCCCATATTGTTATTTATTTTTGCTCTTTAGCACCCCAGTATCTCTACTTGCACATCATCATCTGCACATCCATCACTCCAGTGTTAATGCTAAATTGTAATTATTTCGCCACTATGGCCAATTTATTGCCTTACCTCCCTAATCTTACATTTGCACACACTGCATATAGATGTATCTATTGTGTTATTGACTGTACGTTTGTTTATCCCATGTGTAACTCTGTGTTGTTGATTTTGTCGAACTGCTTTGCTTTATCTTGGCCAGGTCGCAGTTGTAAATGAGAACTTGTTCTCAACTGGACTACCTGGTTAAATAAATGTGAAATAAAATAAATAAAACAGTTCTACAGCAACTTTWCAWGCACAGTGGGAAGTTGGAACGAATAACACCAACTTAGTTAGATAGAACCTGCTCTTACCATGAGAAACAGACGTCCCAATCTCCTCCTCCTCTTCTTCATCTTTGATGTTACCATTCAGCTCCAGTGGTTGACTGCAGTCTTCCAGCTTCACTGATGCCATTTCTGGATCCTGCAGTACAAACTGGGCTCCACTGTCACAATCAGGACGCAGTGACTGTAGGTTTGTACTCAGTGTGGAAGGAGAGAGGCAGGCTGGGTTTGTCCTCACTGTTGATATTACCGGCCTCAGACTTAATCTGAGTCAGCCAGTAGTAATAAAGAGAAACGGACACAAAAGTTAGTGCCAGAACTGTCAAGACTTTCTTTATTCTCTAAAAATATGGTTTATATTTAGGTGCAGGAGCTCCACAATACTGTTGAGCTAATATTCTATAAGAGGAACATGAGCTCAAACAGTAGACATTTGCATTTGAGGAGACGGTACTCAGCTCCGGTGAGCTCCTGTCCAAGTCAAGCACTGATCTCATTTCAATAGATCTGGTAGCTTAGCACAGACAACAAAACATTAATTAATTCACATTAGACAAAGTATAAAACTTAAATGCAGGCACAATCCAACTAAATGCACTTAATCTATAGTAGATTCCTGAATTTCATGATAAATGCTTAAAACATTGTAGTCAAGGTTGCAGTATTTTAAGACAGCACTAATGACTATTTTCTGCAATAACCTTGTCTTCACTGTATTATTCAATCAAAAACCACAACAGTATTTCCGTCACAACGACAAAGTAACATTATTATTGATAGACAGAAACACTGAATATCTCTGAATATTAGTCACATGTAGAAAACTGAAACAATTACATTCTAGCTCCAAAACAGTAGTTCAACGTAAATGGTCTATTCTCGCTGCACCCTCACGCCTGAACTCGATGGCGTTGGATCAGACCGGTGGAGACGGCCATTTTTAACCATCTCCGTGAATTGTTTAATAATACACAAATACCAAAAATCGAACCCATTAAAACGAACCCAGAATCCAAAATAAATGGAATCCTAATGAAATGACCTTGCACGAATGATATACATCCATCTCGGAACTAAACAAAGTCTCCTATTTGGACTTGTAGAAATGAATCACGTTCACATCCCATGCGGTTTACATAAAAATAGCACATAAAACTTAATCAAAACGTGATAGATAACTTGACTATTATTAACCTAGATGTTATGACATGTCCTTTCATATTAGAACGTGCTATTACATACCAGTAGTAATACATTGAAACGACACAGAAAGCTGTCGTCTCGAATGCACAATTCTGGCTTCCTTATTATAAGAACGATGTGCGCCTGCCGCGGAAACTTCCTGTCCCCACAACCAAGTTCAAACCCAGAGTCCGTAACAACGCGAGACTTCAGAAGAAGGCCTTCGCGAAAGCAGAACCAAGCCTGGGTTTGACAAGGTCAATGAGAAAGTACATTGATACAAAAATATTTACCGCCTGATACTAACCGTGGCAGAGCATCTACTGGATAGCTAAATAGCTTAATAAATGATAAGTATATAGGATATGATATAGTGAAATGATATAGCTAATTTGACCGTTAAAGATCTGCTCTCAACACCTTTTGGGAAAGGGCTTGTGAAGAAAACTTATTGCAAGAACTGGGAGCTCTTTAAGATTTGAGGTGTCCAAATACCTACGAAAAATAATGTAGTAAATCTTGTCTAACGAACCACGAAGACTGAGGACGGAAAAGGTGATCCTTAAGATAACTTCCCTTCCAAGAGGTCCCCAGCCGGCCTCCTCGGGGGAGCGAGAAGAGGATACTAATTGAGTTTAACAAAAAAACGTGGAATACTGTCATGCACGTTGCCTCGGGGTATAGCAACCCCCATCCCCTCTCCTGCCTCCCCCTTTGCTCCTTCAAACCCATCGCTGTGACACAGATGAGCGTTTGCTAAATTCCTGAGATCTCTCAATGCTAAACAGTATTAACTAGAGAGGGTATAACTTTCAGGACAAAGGAATCTCTTCCACCTCACAGAACTTAAGGTACGAAGCAGAGTTTCATGTTCCCGGAAAAAGAATTAGGCCCGGTGCAGGAGTCCACTATTAACAAAGTCCATTTGTCCTCAATGTGAAAACCTCAAGGAGAGACTGTGGGCCCCAATACCATACCAGCTGTTTACTATAATAACCTCAGATATGAGGTTACAGTCTGTGTGTGTTATAAAATGATGAGTGAGTCATGAAAACTGTTGTATAGATTGTGTAATATGAATTTGAACTGTTTTAATGATAGGAATACAACTCCCGTTTGTGATTTGAACTAAATCCAAGGATCCGCCCTGAGCCATTGGGCAGAGGAACCATGGACCACCCCTCGTCTGCTATCTGAATAAAAGCCAACTTAAGAAATTTACCAATCCAGGCCTGTTTCCTTTCCCTCTCAATCACGAGAGGACAAAGGTTTGAGAACAGACGCTGACTCTTTCACCATCCCACGGTTAAACTCTTATACCAATATAGAACAATTTTGAGATTGATACTAAGTCTGCAAGCAAGGAATTCGTATATTGAACGCGAAGAAAGACAAACCGCTCGAAACAATCATTCTTAACGAATGTCCATCTGAACAATACACCAACCGAGACAGATCACTCCAC
>NW_019949061.1:23652-28333 GCF_002910315.2 Salvelinus sp. IW2-2015
GGTTAACGCTAGAATCTAATAGGTAACATCACAGAGCCAGGTGTAATGCCACTGTCCTGCACTAACCTAGATCTATAGGTAACATTCCACAGAGCCAGGTGTAATGCCACTGTCCTGACTACCCTAGATCTATAGGTAACATTCCACAGAGCCAGGTGTAATGCCACTGTCCTGCATTAACCTAGATCTATAGGTAACATTCCACAGAGCCAGGTGTAATGCCACTGTCCTGCACTAACTAGATCTATAGGTAACATTCCACAGAGCCAGGTGTAATGCCACTGTCCTGCACTCACCTAGATATATAGGTAACATTCCACAGAGCCAGGTGTAATGCCACTGTCCTGCACTCACCTAGATCTATAGGTAACATTCCACAGAGCCAGGTGTAATGCCACTGTCCTGCACTAACCTAGATCTATAGGTAACATTCCACAGAGCCAGGTGTAATGCCACTGTCCTGCACTAACCTAGATCTATAGGTAACATTCCACAGAGCCAGGTGTAATGCCACTGTCCTGCACTAACCTAGATCTATAGGTAACATTCCACAGAGCCAGGTGTAATGCACTGTCCTGCACTCACCTAGATCTATAGGTAACATTCCACAGAGCCAGGTGTAATGCCACTGTCCTGCACTAACCTAGATCTATAGGTAACATTCCACAGAGCCAGGTGTAATGCCACTGTCCTGCACTAACCTAGATCTATAGGTAACATTCCACAGAGCCAGGTGTAATGCAACTGTCCTGCATTAACCTAGATCTATAGGTAACATTCCACAGAGCCAGGTGTAATGCCACTGTCCTGCACTAACCTAGATCTATAGGTAACATTCCACAGAGCCAGGTGTAATGCCACTGTCCTGCACTCACCTAGATCTATAGGTAACATTCCACAGAGCCAGGTGTAATGCCACTGTCCTGCACTAACCTAGATCTATAGTAACATTCCACAGAGCCAGGTGTAATGCCACGTCCTGCACTCACCTAGATCTATAGGTAACATTCCACAGAGCCAGGTGTAATGCCACTGTCCTGCACTAATCTAGATCTATAGGTAACATTCCACAGAGCCAGGTGTAATGCACTGTCCTGCACTACCTAATCTATAGTAACATTCCACAGAGCCAGGTGTAATGCCACTGTCCTGCACTAACCTAGATCTATAGGTAACATTCCACAGGCCAGGTGTAATGCCACTGTCCTGCACTCACCTAGATCTATAGGTAACATTCCACAGAGCCAGGTGTAATGCACTGTCCTGCACTCACCTAGATCTATAGGTAACATTCCACAGAGCCAGGTAATGCCACTGTCCTGCACTAACCTAGATCTATAGGTAACATTCCACAGAGCCAGGTGTAATGGTTAAGGTTAGGATTGGGGAGGTGAAGCTGATCCTAGATCTGTACCCAGGGGAAACACTACCCATTGTTGACCACTCGAGGGTGCTGTGGCCCACTGTAAGCAGCGAGGCGACGCTGGGATGGTTCAGCATCAAGGGCATCCGTCTAATCTCCATTAAGGAGGATGTAAACCCTTGGCATGTGACTCGCTGCCCCCGACACGAGCATGGGGTCAATGGGGGATGAAGGAGGGAGGGTGAGGGGGAGAAATCCACTCCTCTAGTCAGCGCAAAGCAATGGCCAGTCAGCAAACCTGCTTCACCTGCCCTCTCCCTCCTCCTACTGCTCAGCACTTGTCAGGGGGCAATGATGACACATGGAGAAATGTCTCTACCTCCCACCCCCATCTCTCTTTCTCTCCCTCAATTTCTTTATTTCTCCTTTCAACCATTTCTCATTCCACTCCTCTCTGTTTTACTTTTCTCTCTCTCTGTCTGTCTCTCTCGCTCTTTCTCACTCACTCTTTCTCTCTCTCCTCCCACTCTAGATTAAGAGCATGCTCAAAATACTCCCAGATACCTCTCTCTCTATCCCTCCCCACTTCCTTCCTTCCCCCTCCCTCCCTATCACTCTTTCCCTGTCTTCCTCCATCCCCTACTATTTTGAGATGCCTGACTGACTGTTCAGTTCTCAGTGGGTGCAGAGCAGAGCTGTTTTCCCTCACTCTTAGGCTGCATCCCAAATGGCACCCTATTCTCCATATAGGGCACTACTTTAGACCAGAGCCCTATGGGGGCTCCAGCCCACCCAGACCTGTACACTGTATCCATACAGATTGTATATGAATATACTCAACCCCTGAAGGATCTTTTCCTTGCTCACAGAGACAGATTTTACAGAATAGGTCAAACACACTCAAACACAGAGCTCTGAACAACCTTGCATATTTTGATCATGTCTTTGTATCCCTTGGTACTCCTCTCAGCCAGTCTCCCATCCCTCCTACCCTCCTCCTACCCTCCCTCCCTCTTTATTTCTTCCAGTTGAGCTAAAATGTCCCTCGCTCATACCGCAGTCAGCTACATTCCTCTCTTTCTACTCCTTTATTCACTCCTTCTCTCATTCCTTCACTCCATTTCTTTCTATCTTTCTCTCTGTCTCTCTCTCTCGTTCCTTATCTCTCTCTCTGTTCTGTCTCTGTCTCTCTCTCTCTCTCTCTCTCTCAAGCCAAAAGAGTGTTTCGGTGGTAAATCTTAGCCTGTCAAAATACAACCAATAAACCTAATAGAACTGTGGCAATTAACAATCTCCTGTAGCCAGCTCTTACATGGTTGAAACATAGCGAAGGGGTTTCCTGAGACCATCTCGGTAGATGCTGTAGCGCCATTAACATCAGCCGTCTAGTGAAACATGGAGGGTTTGACCCTGGTAGACGTGGCATTAACTATCAGCCGTCAGTGAAAACATGGAGGGTTTGACCCTGGTAGACGTGGCATAACATCAGCCGTCTACTTAAACTATGGAGGGTTTACCCTGTAGACGTGGCATTAACATCAGCCGTCTAGTTGAAACATGGAGGTTTGACCCTGGTAGACTGTGGCATTAACATCAGCCGTCTATAAAACATGGAGGGTTTGACCCTGGTAGACGTGGCATTAACATCAGCGTCTAGTGAAACATGGAGGGTTTGACCCTGGTAGACGTGGCATTAACATCAGCCGTCTACTTAAACATGGAGGGTTTACCTGCTGGTAGACGTGGCATTAACATCAGCCGTCTAGTGAAACATGAGGGTTTGACCCTGGTAGACGTGGCATTAACATCAGCCGTCTAGTGAAACATGGGTATAGAATGGAAGGAGCTCATCTTGTTTCAACAGAAATAGCAGGACAAAGATTAGTGACGGTTGCTGGGTAGGTTTTCTTTCTTTCTATCTGGGAGAAACAGATTGAAAAACATCCTTAGAGCATATCAACAAACTCTTATTCCTTACATTTCTTTTTACTTCCTGCTGTATTTCATTCATGTCAAAGGGTGCGTCCCAAAATGGCAACCCATTCCCTATACAGTGCACTACTTTTAACCAGGAACCATATGGCTCTGGTCAACAGCAGTGCACTATGTAGTGAATCGGGTGTGATGTGGGACACATTCAAAACCCCTATGGCCATTACAGGTGGGAGGCCTTGGGGTAGTCCTACAGTCCTACAGTGTTGACATGTCTCTAACACACAACACCCTCACAAAGGCCTCCTCACATAGATAGAGCAACCTTGGACACGTTAGATTAACAGGAACAGAGAAAGTCTCATCACATGGAGCCACAGTATTTTCCTTTCTTTACAACAATCTGTTTCTTTTCATTTGTCTGTTTATTTCTGTATTTTATTTGTACAGGTGATCCCATGGAGATGAAAGGTTTGTAGAGGAGAGGTCTGTCCCAAGAGTATAGCAAGGCAGCATGACCACTGATAGGTGAAAGGACTGGATTGGTTATTGCTTTCAACTATCAAGTCCTCTACGCATTCTATGATGCCAACTTCAACCTGGAGCAGAGGCCCAGTCCCCTGTCTTCTACTCAGTCCTGCCCCCTGTCCCCTTCAGAGCCAGCCGTTGGTGGAGAAGTCCAGTCTGAGCTGCTGTGATTCGGCCTCTGAGAGCGGTTGAAGAGGAGAGCGACAGGTGCCGCCGTGGTAACCAAACCACTCCATCGCCTGCTTGAGAGCAGGAACGCCATACTTCCTGGTCACCTAGCAACAACAAAGAGAGGAGTGGATGGGGGGTGGTTATTTAGGGCTATGTAGGTTCACTCAAAGCTGTGCTGGACTCTATGTCAACTCTTATGTAGGGTTACATAGGGTTGGGTTAATGTAGCTTGACTTACAGCAGTGTTGGGCTCTATGAGGCGTCGCTGCAGAGCACTGGCTTCTTCCCACCGTCCCGACATACACAGCTGCTCCAGCTCACACACCTCACGACCCAGCACGTTGGCAAGCGCACACACACCGCCCACACAACCTGCAACACACACACAGTATTAGCTGGGTCCTTTTAAAAGGACTACTTGTCAGTATTATTGATCTGAAACACAGCTTTAACACTCACACGTGACATGCTCCTTCATATTCCTACAATTTGATTGACAGCTTATGGAATCATATCTAACTGTATATGATTGGCAGTTGGCCCTGGACCCTTGCGCGTGTGTGTGTGTGTGTGACTGACATCCGTTATATTTCCTCAAATATGCATTTTGATTGACAGCCATATGACACACCCCTTCGTTCAGCATCCTGAGGTAGATGAAGGATCTCTGGATCTCATCTTCTCTTT
>NW_019949062.1:0-1685 GCF_002910315.2 Salvelinus sp. IW2-2015
TTTAAGTGTTTTACAGCGAAAACACAATATAGCATTATATTAGCTTACTACAATATCCAAAAACACAACAGCATTGATTCAAGCCAACAGTAGTGATAACGAATAAACCAGCAAAAGATATTAACCTTTTCTCAATAGGGGGTGCTGTTTACACTTTTCGCAAGATTTTTCGTTCCCAGATTAAACTGCCTCGTACTCAATTCTTGCTCGTACAATATGCATATTATTATTACTATTGGATAGAAAACACTCTCTAGTTTCTAAAACCGTTTGAATTATTTCTCTGAGTGAAACAGAACTCATTCTACAGCACACTTCCTGTCAAGAAGTGAGATTTCTGAAATTGAGGTCTCTGTTCCAGGGTCGGTTTATAAATTCCCTTATAAGCTTATGGGGCTACATGCACTGCATACGCCTTCCCCTAGATGTCAGTAAGCGGTGAGATTTTGAATGGAGCGGATAGCACCATCTGGGGGAGTATAAAACCTCTTGCAACGGAAGTACCTTTTCGACGCAGGGCCTGACGCAGGAGGGACACCAAGCATGGCGTCCTGAAAAGCTCTCGGTTTAGCAGTTCTATATCTCCGGCTCTGATTTAATTTGTTTTTTGTCTTAAAAACTTCATAAGGTAGTTAATTTAAACCGACTTATAGCAGTTTATAGCAGTTTATTGCGATTTTCTGGAGTTTCTTTGTCAGGCGTTATCACGAGTTGGGCACCTCTCCGGTACATCGGCGTTAGCAGCTAATTTCTACAGGAGTAGAGGACATCTTTCAACCAAAAGACGATTGTTCTGGACAAAGGACCACTTGCCCAAGATTCTGATGGAAGATCATCCATAAGTAAGAGCTATTTATGATGTTAATTCGTATATCTGTGGAAAGATGTAAAATTATTAGTCCGCCATTGATTTAGGCATGGTCTCGCTGTAACGCACGCTGAATGTCGAGTAACGTTAATTTTAAAGATCTAACACAGCGGTTGCATTAAGAACTAATGTGTCTTTCATTTGCTGTCCAACCTGTATTTTTTTGTCAAGTTTACGATTAGCTATCGATTAGATTAGGTGCCTCTCCAAGATGGCGCCGGCCAGATTGCCTGAAATGTTGCTCCTGATCACATTGTATAACCACGATTTGCGCTGCTAAATATGCACATTTTCGAACAAAACCTATATGCATTGTTTAATATGATGTTACAGGACTGTCATCTGATGAAGTATATCAAGGTTAGTCAAAAATTATATATCTTTTGCTGGATTGTTACGATCGCTAACCTTTGCTACTGGTAAACGGCTTGTGTTTCCGGCTATTGTGGTAAGCTAATATAATGCTAAATTGTGTTTTCACTGTAAAACACTTAATAAATCTGAAATATTGGCTGGATTCACAAGATGTTGGTCTTTCATTTGCTGTACGCTGTGTATTTTTCAGAAATGTTTTATGATGAGTATTTCGGTCTTTGACGTTGGTCTCTGTAATTATTCTGGCAGCTTCGGCACTATTTCAGATTGCAGCTGCAATGTAGAACTGTGATTTATACCTGAAATATGCAMATTTTTCTAAAAAAACATATGCTATACAATAAATATGTCATCAGACTGTCATCTGATGAAGTTGTTTCTTGGTTAGTGGCTATATATATCTTTATTTGGTCGAAATTGTGATAGCTACCTATGCAGGAAA
>NW_019949062.1:3503-9907 GCF_002910315.2 Salvelinus sp. IW2-2015
ATAACACAGTAATGCTGCCTGGCAGTATCATTACACACTCTTACACATCTTGTCTTGGTGAACAAGTAGTCCTGTCTGTCTGTCTTTATCTGTCTGTCTCAGTCAGTCAGTCATTTTTTTCAATGGAAACTAGTGGCTACAGTATGAAATAGTCCAACATTATTCTGAAAGCATTGTAAAGGTTTTGCTGAACAGTTACTCTGACATAATCAGGTAACATTTCAAAACGCCAAATGCGATGAAATAATTAATCAACCTACCAATCAAATATCATTTTTATTGTGTTTTAATGGTTTTGTTAATTGTGCATACTGTAGCTGGGTAAAGTTCACCATGTCAAATACTTTATCAACCTGCCATTACTGTGGTGATAAAGTAAAGGATTTTCAACACAAAATACCAGGAGACAGGGTGAGAGATTTGATTAGGATCTCTTTTCTTTCACAATGTATAATACATTTTCACATATAACACTGTTACAAACAGCAGACATAATACCCTGCCATATTGACCAGATAAATACTATAACAGTCTGAAAAGATAGATTGGTTCCTTCATCTACCATGGTGCTGCACAACCTTCCAATTTATTATATTTAAATGGTTCTAAAGTATTGTTTGAATGTATACTGTATATTGAACGGTTTCTGGTCTGCTCAGATAAGAGAAAGAAGAATTACTGGGATGATAAAGTAGGGGGTCTATTTTTTTTAGTCTTTGAGCTCCTGTCAGCTTCACCAGGCCAGAGGTACCCCACAGTGCCACTGTTACCCCTCTGAAGCCTTGTACATTTTCTCGTGATGCATCCAATACACCAAACCAGTGTTTCTGAATCTGTATCCAATCTAGTCTCAAGCTGTGATTCATAAGGTATGAGATTCAGATGGAACCGACCTGTGGCTCCCACCGTTACTGTCATCAGTCAAGCGCCCCTCTTACTTACACGCGCTTAGTTCAATAACTCCACGTGAACGGATGGATGTGGATGTCAGTGCGTTACGTCAGATGAGTGATGGAGCAGCACAGTACTGTAAATGTACTCCACCAGCTCACTGCCATTCCAAACTGCCCCTTCTCACTTGCAACCTTCCCCATCCTCCCCCAGCCACCTACTACAACTCCAAACAGCCTGGCCCCTCAAACTTTCATTCCAATTAAGATTGCTTTATCATGCCGTACGGTACATTTAGCAAATATTGTTTCTGACTCCTATTCTTCCACCTGCCTCCGCTAATTCCCCCGGGTCTTTCACAACCTCCTCCAGCCCCCGATTGAGACTCCAAACACAACCCCCAGGGAGTCCAACAGTCATCTTTCTCATTCCTCTCTCTCTGGATTTATGAGTCCCTTCAGACATCCAGCTATTTCCTCTCCCTCTCATCTTTCTCTTTTTAAACACTCTTCCTTTCTTTTCTCTCTATTTAACTATGTATCTTTCTCCTTCTCTCTCCTTCTCACAAGCAAAGCTCCTATCATATAACGGTGACTTGTTGTGACATTGCAACGTGATATTGCTTTGAGTTGACATGTACAGTGGGGCAAAAAAGAATTTAGTCAGCCACCAATTGTGCAAGTTCTCCCACTTAAAAAGATGAGAGTCCTGTAATTTTCATCATAGGTACACTTCAACTTTGACAGACAAAATGAGAAAAAAAATCCAGAAAACCACAATTATGGTGGAAAATAAGTATTTGGTCACCTACAAACAAGCAAGATTTCTGGCTCTCACAGACCTGTAACTTCTTCTTTAAGAGGCTCCTCTGTCCTCCACTCGTTACCTGTATTAATGGCACCTGTTTGAACTTGTTATCAGTATAAAAGACACCTGTCCACACCCTCAAACAGTCACACTCCAAATCCACACTATGGCAAGACCAAAGAGCTGTCAAAGGACACCAGAAACAAAATTGTAGACCTGCACCAGGCTGGGAAGACTGAATCTGCAATAGGTAAGCAGCTTGGTTTGAAGAAATCAACTGTGGGAGCAATTATTAGGAAATGGAAGACATACAAGACCACTGATAATCTCCCTCGATCTGGGGCTCCGCGCAAGATCTCACCCCGTGGGGTAAAAACGATCACAAGAACGGTGAGCAAAAATCCCAGAACCACACGGGGGACTTAGTGAATGACCTGCAGAGAGCTGGGACCAAAGTAACAAAGCCTACCATCAGCAAGGGCATTGAAGATGAAACGTGGCTGGGTCTTTCAGCATGACAATGATCCCAAACACACGCCCGGGCAACGAAGGAGTGGCTTCGTAAGAAGCATTTCAAGGTCCTGGAGTGGCCTAGCCAGTCTCCAGATCTCAACCCATAGAAAATCTTTGGAGGGAGTTGAAAGTCCGTGTTGCCCAGCAACAGCCCAAAACATCACTGCTCTAGAGATCTGCATGGGGGAATGGGCCAAAATACCAGCAACAGTGTGTGAAACCTTGTGAAGACTTACAGAAAACGTTTGACCTCTGTCATTGCCAACAAAGGGTATATAACAATTATTGAGATAAACTTTTGTTATTGACCAAATACTTATTTTCCACCATATTTTGCAAATAAATTCATAAAAATCCTACAATGTGTTTTCTGGATTTTTCCCCATCATTTTGTCTGTCATAGTTGAAGTGTACTGAATGAAAATTACAGGCCTCTCATCTTTTTTAAGTGGGAGAACTTGCACAATTGGTGGCTGACTAAATACTTTTTTTGCCCCACTGTACATAACATTGTTTTGAAAAGGAATGTCTGTTCCACCCATTCTGATTTGTACATTCTTTGTACCTGCTAGTTGTTTTGCGTGGAGGCAGGGGTGCGTGCTGTCCCGGGGCAGTACAGGGCAATGCTGCAACTTGTTGAGGAAATCAGCACGTGTATAAAAACATCTGTTCAACACATACACTCACACTGTACATCCCAGTAAGGATAGTGTTTTAAATAGTCATTTTCACTGGAGAGTGTGTGTGGTGTGTGGTGTGTACGCTTGCATGTGTATGTGTGGGCCCGTTCAAAAGTAGTGCACTATAAAGGGAATAGGGTGCCTGATTGGGATGCAAAAGAGTGGTCCTCCCTCCTGTCCTGTTCAGTCATGTTTGCCTGTTCAGTTTCCCTCTGGCTCTGTCTGCTGGGTGACCTCATCAAGCACACAGACACACATCCCTGTGTTTCTATGTGGAGGAATTAGTCTGGAGTGGGACTGAAAACACACAACACTGGGAGCAGGCCAGGTCCCCTCTCCCTGCAGTGGGCTCAGCCTGGTGTGTGTGTGTACAGTAAGCAACCCTGTAATTGTTTTCACTGAACCCAAGGCATCTGTTCTCTTGGTCACAACACACAGGAATCCACTCTGGAATCCACAGCCGGCCCTGTTATGGCCATCTGGGGGGAGGGAGACACAGAGAGCAAGAGACAGAGACACACACACAGAGAGACAGACACACACACACACAGATATGCTTATCATAACACAGTAATAGCAGTGATGGTGTTAGTTTGCATCTCACACAAAATAATCCATGTTTGACAGTCTGTTTAGTCTTACGCACAGACAGAGACTCAGCGGCCCCTCTACCTGTACTGCTCCAATTGTCCCAGGGATACACATGAGGCAAAGAAAACTATGTCCCGTCACGTATATTGTTATCATTGCACTTACTTACCTCCAGGGATGTTTTCTTGTCCTGCCTTGGCTATTATTGTATTGTAGTATTGTACATGTTATGTTGTAAATCTGTAATATTAGAGTAATAATATATTGTATGATGTATTGTGTTAAAGATGTAGGCTATTAGGTTTTGCTGTGATGTAATTGTTTTAATCCTGTTTGGACCCCAGGAAGATTAGCTGCTGCCTCAGCGAATGGGGATCCTCAGAAACATCAAAACAACTATACAACACTGGGCCTCCGTAATCTGACATTCTGAATCAGAGCCCGTATTCATTTATCATCTTAGAGAAGGAGTGCTGATCTACAATCAGTTTTGTATTTTAGATCATAATGAAAAAGATAATATAGACAGAGTGGACCTGATCCTAGATCAGCACTCATACTCTGAGGTGAATCCAGCCCCAGGCGATTATAGAGAACAGCGGAGGCTGGTGACTTGAAKAATGGAAGAGGATGGGAGACCCACGGTATAGGCGCGGAACGCACAGAGACGTCAAAGTGGGTTTCAAAAATCGTCAAAGAGTAATTACGTTAACCTAAAGCATTTAATAAAGACATTTATAGTACAATATTATGGGGAATGGAAATGAGAGGGCTTACACAGTTATGGAAAGGGYTCACAGCAGTGATTGAATGAGGGTATGAGGCATGAGTTGAGGTGTTCAGAGGCTTGACTTCAGTGCAGGACAGGATTTGACTAGAAAGACGAAAAACAATTAACACAACACAATGCACAGTTAGACAACAGAGCTAAGAATGAGTTAGTCCACAAATCATTGATGTGTAATAATGTGATTGTGTGTGTATGTGTGTATGTGTGATTGACTCTACATACAGTAATGAGAGAAAATTGATAGGGGTACTCACAGTGCTTGGAGGAAACATTCAATTTACCCCCTGGGACTCAYAGTTTTTCCTTATCTGTTAACCTAACCAGGAAAACTCTGGACCCTATAAAGGTATGACAGTGATTATTCAGTTGTAAAAAGGTTTTATAAGGGATATGAGGACACCAGTTTTTCCTAATCAGGTCAAACTGCAGCAACCTTATACTTGTTCATATGAATTATATTTAGACTAGATTAGGAGGGGGATTTCCTCTACCCANAGTTTTTCCTTATCTGTTAACCTAACCAGGAAAACTCTGGACCCTATAAAGGTATGACAGTGATTATTCAGTTGTAAAAAGGTTTTATAAGGGATATGAGGACACCAGTTTTTCCTAATCAGGTCAAACTGCAGCAACCTTATACTTGTTCATATGAATTATATTTAGACTAGATTAGGAGGGGGATTTCCTCTACCCACAGACAACTGATAGACAGAACTCACAGGGCTGAGCTTGCTTTACCCATGTTTGCATTATGCAGGCCTATGCAACTGTATGCCTTATTAAAAATAATGACTCACATCTGTCATCACTATTATGTTGATTAATTCCAGTTAATCATTTTGGATTGAAAACGTATAGGCAGCTTTGCCAGCCCAATTTTGAATATAAACCAAATTTGATCACATTTTCTCCTGACACACAAATGGACTATAAATACATAACATTACCAATTATTTWCCTTGACCAGATGAACAGGCTGTATGCAGCTCCTATTATTAGTAGCCTACAGTTAATCAGACTGCAAAATTTTCTCGTTTTCATCCCAWACAGCATGTCAGATCTCTAATGTTTAGGTATAGACTAGGCTGCTGCAACATTTATGTCATGAGTTTTTGCTTGTGTCTGTCTGGAGTGATTGTGTTATCTTGCTAAATAAATACCGGAGCAAAGTGTAAACCCTACTTGAGCGCGCGCGGGAAAAAAACATGTTCTGCGTCAAACGGATGATGCGATGGAAGCTATCAAATCATTCAGAACATCCCAGAAAAAAAGTAGAAAGTTCCATATGTAGAGCAAGTAAAGCATCGTAACGTGCAATTACCGCTGCAAGTTCCTTGTAGTTGCACTTGTTAGCGGAACTTTCCCTCTCGTCGTGTCCTCTAAAAGCCAATTATTGCATGGTGAAAAACGCAGTGGTGTTGATAAGTCGCTTGAGAACATCCCTGCTTCTTCTTACTTTCTCGTTGTTGCGCAGTTTGAATATCCAGACTCCCGCCATGATCGATGCGGCTTTTTCCCAGAAGATTGAATCTGATGTGGAAATGTATATGCTCCCTGCTTTTTATTTAGCCGTTTAGCTTAACGATCGATGTTCTTCAGGTCACTGTACCCACCTTTCGGCCAAGGCTCAGACTTTACACTGAGACAAGGCCAGAAATACAGGCGGCTTAATGAAAGGACCTGTTATCCAGTTATACTTTTGAATCATACGGTATTCACCTTTTCACCCTTCTTCGTAAAACTGATCTCAGGCAGAGGTCGACCCTCGGTTTTAATTAGCACATTTTCCGTGTACCCCAGTGAATTAAAAGGGATTCTTCATCAAAAAGTTAACAAATGTTGCGGTGGCGTTTGGGGCGAAAACTGCACACTCGAGCTAGTAGCTAGCTACTACTATTTGCTACTGAAGTTAGCAAGGCAAATTGAAATAAATTACACTAACTGGACACAAAAATGATGTTCTAAAACCACGAAAACAATTTATAATCTACCTCCTCCGTCTCCTGTAATTGAAGAAATAATTTGAATTGAAAAATACGTTACATTTCTCAACTATGACTTTTCAATCTCTATCCAATAATGTCATCAAGCTCCTCAACACATAGATTCCCACCCCAATGCCTTGCGGCACA
>NW_019949062.1:10379-16101 GCF_002910315.2 Salvelinus sp. IW2-2015
AACCCCAATACAACACTCGTTTCATCTGATCCTAATCCTATGATTGGATGACAACATGTCAGTTCATACTTATCAATGTTGATTGGTTGGAGGTCGTCCTCTGGAAGTGGTCAAAATTACCATGCAGGTCTATGGAAGGGGGTGAGGCCTACGTGTCTCRTAGGTTTTGTGTTTAAGTCAATATACACAGAGGACAAAAGCTATCTTTTTTAGTGTTTCACAATTTTTATTTTAATGAAATTTCACTGAGGAGGATGGTCCTTCCCTTCCTCCTCTGAGGAGCCTCCACTGATAGAGAACCACACACTACTATAGGGTCATACAGACAAGGAGAACCACACACTACTATATGGTCATACAGACAGGGAGAACCACACACTACTATACGGTCATACAGACAGGGAGAACCACACACTACTATAGGGTCATACAGACAGGGAGAACCACACACTACTATACGGTCATACAGACAGGGAGAACCACACACTACTATAGGGTCATACAGACAGGGAGAAACACACACTACAATAGGGTCATATAGACAGGGAGAAACAAACTTTTCTTTATTCTCTCAGTAAAACCACACAGTTCACTGTTACTAAAGAAAAGCTGGAAACAGAAGATTAAACTTTCTTTGCTCTGCTCCCTCTCTCTGTTGTTTTCCCAGTGGTGTACCAGGGGGTGAATATGACAGTATGTTACCCCAGTGTGGGTCAGGATGGCATCCAGAAGGAGACCAACGCGGTGGCCATTATAGGAGCTGCCATCATGTACTGCTGTGTGCTCTTCGCATGGTGAGTGGCACGTCACTGGAGGAGTGTGTAATGAATGTCAAAATGTTTTCCCATTGAATCATATGTAGTCTAGTCTCTCTACACAGTGATCGAACAATAAGGGCTCTATTCAATCCGAATCGCTGACGATCAGCGTTACAGCGTGATTGAAATTTAAAGACAATTGTCCTGCGTTAGTGGAGACTGGATTCACGGTAAACACTGTTGGCTCAATCAGAAAATACCTTTACATTTATATTGCMCAATCTGTAACACTTCATCGATACAGACTGAATAGAGACCTAAGTACTTTACTTATTGACTTATTTAGGCTAATTACTTACTAACTTTCTATGTAACAAATGGAGTGCAATTTTGAGGTTATTTTTTGTTTCTCTTTGAAAAAAATATACATTGTTTTTCTTAATATTAGTTTACTTCAGTTGCTTATTCAAACAATGTCATATTTTCAGTAACGAAGCATCCTACCTAGCAGAGGTTTTTGGCCCTTTCTGGATGATCAAAGTTTACCGCTATGAGTTCCAGGTAAAGTACGAATTCATATAAAAATATTACTGTCGAGGATCATTCACTGCCAACATGGATAATGGAGGATCAACTCTGTGTTCCTGTGGCTCTGCATACATCTTGTTCTCAGTGGGTTCCAAGTCAGCGAGTCAATCACCACCTTCCGGAACACCTGAAACCCCACCTCTTTAAAGAATGACCTACGGATAAAGTAATCTCTAACCCCCCACCCCCTCCCCCTTAAAAGAGTTAGATGCACTATTGAAAGTGTTGTTCCACTGGATGCATAAGGAATGCCACCAATTGTAAGTCCGCTCTGGAGTAAGAACGTCTGCTAAATGACTTAAATGTAAATGTAATGTTTTAAAACTAACTGCCAAAACAATTTACCACATATTTCTTTCAAAAACCAATTAGAAATGATACACCACTCCCACATGTTAAAAAGGCATTGTTGGAAAATAAATAATTGGTATAAGAAAGTAGTTCGGTTTAACACTTTACTTAAAGCCGACAGATATAATGCATTTTGAAAGACTGTCATGAGCATATAGAACCCCTTAATAATGTTTAGTAATCAAACTTCATTAATGATTCCTGATTATATTAAGCCATTAGTACTTGGAAATGTGCCGGCCAACAATTAAAAAACATATAGCCTTATTGTAAGGACTTATAGCTATACATGCTTATAACATAATATAAAGGCATTATACCTGTTTGGCGAAGTGCTTAAGTAAATTTTATAATCACATTAGCCTCCACACACAGACAACTAATCAAACAGTATGAACACCCTATGTGCAAATATTCATGTAAAACCTTCAAATGGTTGTGAACTTCAGGGAACTCTTCCACAAACAATTCAGAATACCTCAGTCAAACGTTGAGACCACTGAGAAAAAATAAATGATCCTACTTGACAAAATCTACCCGCTGCGTTAGTAATTAAAAAGTGCTACACAGATCCTTACTATAAGAAATTAAAATTCAAAAAAGCAGTAAAAAAGTCAGCCAAACATCCTACAGCTCCCGTCGTACGCAAGTCGGAAGCTCATCCTTTTTTCCCTTTTGGCCAGTCTCAGCATCAGTAAGTCCATCAGTGGTTCTACCTGGGTTAAAACAGACTGAATACTTCACTCACCGGAGGTGAAAACAATAGTGTGAAATTTTGTAAATCCAGTTTGAATGGCAGATGTAGCTGCATTCTGTACAGGGTATCTTTGTGCCTATCAGAAAAGCTACAGTCTGGTTCAGTCCCTTGTCATGTTTGGAGCTTCAGGTGGTCTGTGCTGAGAACATCAGATTCAATCATTATCCGTACTGTTAGTCTGTGAGTCGTCCATTCTAGGCTGGAGTGAGGTCTCTCTACCCTTGACCTCTCATCTCTGACCCCGACATCCAGCCACAATATAGGGAGACAGCGTAGTGAGGTGCAAGGGACATCATCAAAAAAACCAACCTCCACCTTCTATAGGGGTACCACAGCGGAGTGGGCAAATTGTCCAATCTTCCCCTGCCTAGGCATTGGCTATCCTGTTCTACCTACCTTTCCAGAAAGCCAGGCTTCTGGCCAAGAGTCACCAGATCTAGACGCTGACACTGACGTGGCTGAGGAGAGATTGACTGAGCGGCGTTTAATGCGGCGTAGCGTCTGAGCGCGGCAAGGTGCGAGTCGGTAGAGCCACAGTGGCAGAGTGGGCTCATGAAGCGCCAGCAGCCAGAGAGAGAGCACACCCACAGCTATGCCCAACACGACGACATCTTCACCCTATGAACGCTGGACCAGCTGCGTTGATTTTTGACACGTGTGTCTCCAGCACCGCTGACACTATAGCTGGGACGTGGGAGGAAGGAAAGTGTGAGAAAATATTGGAGTCTAGACACAGCAATGAGCACAAATATAGCGGCTGTGTACGACCCCAATGGTCAGCACGCCAGCAAAATGAGCGACTGAGTCAATCCAAGAAATCTATGACAGTTACCCTCACAATACAAGAGAAACTAAGAATGTTTAGTTTTTTTTACGCTTGTACTGCAAGACATGTTTTTGTGCAAAATACCAACCTATCGCTTTACATGATGCTATACATGAGTGTTGCAAACATTAATGTACCTGCCATGTATACGCCTGTGTAAAACATCGGATAGCTATTGTAGCTCGGGTACGCGCTTAATAGCGTGTCATCGTTAGCTCACGTTGCTCTGAGACTTGAATGTCTAGGGCCGCCGCTATTTTGTGGCTATGTTGTGTAGATCGATTGTCTTCTTCCGTGTTACCGAGTTGTGTTCTGATGTGTCCAGAGGTTAGTGTCCCCCAGTTCGCTGCGCCCGATAAGGACAAGCAGTCTGGGCGAAGAGAGGGGACGTACTAAAGTTATGACTGTGTAACACCCACAGCTGCTAGTTTTTTTAATGATGTTGTTATGAAGTTTGAAGTTCCTCGCGGTCGAGCATGGCAATTTCCCCCAAAAGAAGAGAATGCTCCGCTTTGAAAACGGCTGAGCTGTTGATTGCGCTCCGCTCAAGTCAGTCACTTTTGTGCCAGGTACCCCAACCAAATGTCTGTTCCCTTTCTAGCTGAGAGTGCTAGCCAGCTAATCACAAATCTCAGTTAAAAACCCCCAAAATTTAATCAACATTCACCAAGCAAGATTCAACATCAGCAGCAAGTGAACTAGTTAGATTCAGTCCTCTAGCTATTCTAGTAGCAAACGAATAAGCTTCTGAGCTAGCATACATCTGCTAACTAGCTATGCCAAAAAAATGCTTAACTCATTCAAGTACTAAAATTAATAGCTACGGTAGTTGCATAGATCTATTCTACTGACAAAACTGATTGAAGTTACCTAAGGCGTTTGGATGCGGTGATTTCGGAAAACGCACTAGAGCTTATGAAAACAGCAGTGTGCCAAATAGCGATCTACAAATTAAATGCATAACATGCCGGCTAGCGCGATTGAAAGGTATTCATGACTGTTTATGACATCTGTTATATTATGACAGGTTTATGTAGCCTTATGATTGAGTCATCAAGTTAAAGGTGTCTTCATTTATAATCAGTGCTTAACGCCAACATGCATCGAACAACGTGTTGTTTTGGTGTGTTGTTTCTGATGTTGATCCATATGCCAACAGCGAAATGGTTAAGCCATTGCATAAGAAGAGAGGGACAAGAAAGATTTATAGCAGAGTATGAAATAACTCTAGACCTGAACCAGTTCTCAACATCTAAGAGTTCTATCACAAATGGCCTGGGCGAAGCATACAGCACATAGCCCTCCGGTGTATTTAAATATCAATAGACTAAAAGCGATGCCAGAGTAAGAATACGACAAGTGGAAGAAGAAGTAGCTGTACATCCACTCTACTCATCTCGATTCGGCAATCACCTTTCTGCTAGCCCTTGATTATATCTTTCATCAATCACAAAGACATCCACCCCATCTGGAAACACCACAGACCGTAGACATATAAAGATCAAATCACCTTATGCATGGTGTGATAAAGACATACGTAGACTGCACTCTGAACGAAATACCAAAGCACATATAGCAAAACAATGCAATTATCCTTTCCACAAGATTAATTGTTAAGTTATCCCAGAAGGTGTAAGAATTTATGTCTTTGCTAAAATAATATTGATATTTGTAATTGAGAATGTTCAACACCAGTCTCAATATTCGGCTAGCCGCCTTCCGTACATAAATATAGGAGACTATTAATTTTCTATCTTGCAGCCTTAATCACTGCATCTCATAATATGGAAAAAGAACGGCGATTAAGATTATATCTCACGTAACATATAATTTTTTGGTACCTACATCAAGGAACGTTTCAATTAACAACTGATATAACAACATTCATAAGCACTTACATTCAACATTCATGCTCAGAATTTCAACACAACTCGGCAACTTTAAGGATGTTTTCTCCCGTTCTATTAACCACAAATATGTAACCTGCTGTATTTTTTTTATGTATGTTTCGATGAATGGTTGTCAACGAATATAGTCCTTTACTACAAGGTCTTACTCCCCTTCAAATGAAAGTGTTCGCTGAGAATTTATTTGACATGTAGGCTACCAACCTTCCTCTTTGTCAGGCAGCAGAAGCAGCATTGCTTCTAGGGAAAACCAGAGAGAGATTCCAGGAAGCATTATCCAAACTGCAGAGTCAGCAAGCTCAGGATGCCCATACATTCTCCACACATGTATGTGCGTGGAAACATGCGCTAAACACATCAGAACAAACCAATTAATTACCCAAGATCAGTGGAGGCTGCTGCGGGGGCGGCCATAATAATTCCGGGACGGGCGAATTGAATGCATCTTTGATTACCATTCCACCTATTAACCAACTTCCAGCCAACTAGATTCTAATATCAACCCAATCCCTCACCCCCAATTATAACGTCATCG
>NW_019949063.1:0-12576 GCF_002910315.2 Salvelinus sp. IW2-2015
CAGAACCCTATGGGTGTTGCACTAGTTTTACCAAGCCCTATGGTAGTACACTAGTTTTAACCAGAGCCCTATGTGTAGTACACTAGTTTATAAACCAGAGCCACTTGGGCTAGTGCCCAGCTAGTTTTAACCAGAGCCCTATGGTAGTGCACTAGTTTTAACCAGAGCCCTATGGGTAGTCCATTAGTTTTAACCAGAACCCTATGGGTAGTACACTAGTTTTAACAGAGCCCTATGGGTAGTGCACTAGTTTTAACCAAAGCCCTATGGGTAGTGCACTAGTTTTAACCAGAGCCCTATGGGTAATCCACTAGTTTTAACCAGAGCCTATGGTAGTACACTAGTTTTTAACCAGAGCCCTATGGGTAGTGCACTAGTTTTAACCAGAGCCCTATGGGTAGTGCACTAGTTTTAACCAGAGCCCTATGTGTAGTACACTAGTTTTAACCAGAGCCCTATGGTAGTGACTAGTTTTAACCAGAGCCCTATGGGTAGTGCACTAGTTAACCAGAGCCCTATGGGTAGTGCACTAGTTTTAAACCAGACCCTATGGGTAGTGCACTAGTTTTACCAGAGCCCTATGGTAGTACACTAGTTTTAACCAGAGCCTAGGGTAGTGCACTAGTTTTAACCAGAGCCCTATGGGTAGTACACTAGTTTTAACCAGAGCCCTATGGGTAGTGCACTAGTTTTTAACCAGAGCCCTATGGGTAGTGCACTAGTTTAACCAGAGCCCTATGGTAGTGCAACTAGTTTTAACCAGAGCCCTATGGGTAGTCACTATTTTTAACCAGAGCCCTATGGGTAGTGCACTAGTTTTAACCAGAGCCCTATGGGTAGTGCACTAGTTTAACCAGAAGCCCTATGGTAGTGCACTAGTTTTAACCAGAGCCCTATGGGTAGTGCACTAGTTTTAACCAGAGCCTATGGGTAGTACACTAGTTTTAACCAGAGCCTATGTGGTAGTGCACTAGTTTTAACCAGAGCCCTATGGGAGTACACTAGTTTTACCAGAGCCCTATGGGTAGTGCACTAGTTTTAACCAGAGCCTATGGTAGTCACTAGTTTTAACCAGAGCCCTATGTGTAGTAGCACTAGTTTTAACCAGAGCCCTAGGTAGTACTAGTTTAACCAGAGCCCTATGGGTAGTGCACTATTTGACAGAGCCCTATGGGTAGTGCACTAGTTTTAACCAGAGCCCTATGGGTAGTGCACTAGTTTAACCAGAGCCCTAGGGTAAGTGCACTATTTTAACCAGAGCCCTATGGGTAGTCACTAGTTTTAACCAGACCTATGGGTAGTGCACTAGTTTTAACCAGAGCCTATGGGTAGTCACTAGTTTTAACAGAGCCCATGGGTAGTGCACTAGTTTTAACCAGAGCCCTATGGGTAGTAGCACTAGTTTAACCAGAGCCCTATGGGTAGTGCACTAGTTTTAACCAGAGCCCTATGGAGTACACTAGTTTTAACCAGAGCCCATGTGTAGTGCACTAGTTTTAACCAGAGCCCTATGGGTAGTGCACTAGTTTTAACCAGAGCCCTATGGGTAGTGCACAGTTAACAGAGCCCTATGGGTATGCACTAGTTTTAACCAGAAGCCCATGGGTAGTGCACTAGTTTTAACCAGAGCCCTATGGGTAGTGCACTAGTTTAACCAGAGCCCTATGGGGTAGTGCACTAGTTTTAAACAGAGCCCTATGGGTACACAGTTTTAACCAGAGCCCATGGGTAGTCACTAGTTTAACCAGAGCCCTATGGTAGTGCACTAGTTTTACCAGAGCCCTATGGGTATGCACTAGTTTTACCAGAGCCCTATGTGTAGTACACTAGTTTTAACCAGAGCCCTATGGTAGTGAACTAGTTTAACCAGAGCCCTATGGGTATGCACTAGTTTTAACCAGAGCCCATGGGTAGTGCACTAGTTTATAACCAGAGCCCTATGGGTAGTGCACTTAGTTTAACCCAGAGCCCTATGGGTAGTACACTAGTTTAACCAGAGCCCTATTGGTAGTGCACTAGTTTTAACCAGAGCCCTATGGGTAGTACACTAGTTTTAACCAGAGCCCTATGGTAGTTGCACTAGTTTTAACCAGAGCCCTATGGGTAGTACACTAGTTTAACCAGAGCCCTATGTAGTCACGTAGTTTTAACCAGAGCCTATTTAGTACACTAGTTTTAACCAAAGCCCTATGTGTAGTACACTAGTTTTAACCAGAGCCCTATGGGTAGTGTACTAGTTTTAACCAGAGCCCTATGGGTAGTGCACTAGTTTTGACTAGAGCCCTATGGTAGTGCACTAGTTTTAACCAGAGCCCTATGGTAGTCACTAGTTTTAACCAGAGCCCTATGGTAGTCACTAGTTTTAACCAGAGCCCTATGGGTAGTGCAACTATTTAACCAGAGCCTATGGGTAAGTCACTAGTTTAACCAGACTATGGGTAGTACACTGGTTTTAACCAGACCCTACGTGAGTGCACTAGTTTTAACCAGAGCCCTATGGTAGTGCACTAGTTTTAACCAGAGGCCCTATGGGTAGGTGCACTAGTTTTAACCAGAGCCCTAATGGGGTAGTAACTAGTTTAACCAGAGCCCTATGGTAGTGCACTAGTTTCTTAACCAGAGCCCTATGGGTAGTGCACTAGTTTTAACCAGAGCCCTATGGGTAGTCACTGTTTTAACCAGAGCCCTTATGGGTAGTGCACTAGTTTTAACCAGAGCCCTATGGGTAGTGCACTAGTTTTAACCAGAGCCCTATGGGTAGTGCACTAGTTTAACCAGAGCCCTATGGTTAGTTGCACTAGTTTGACCAGAGCCCTATGGGTAGTGCACTAGTTTTAACCAGAGCCCTATGGTAGCTACACTAGTTTTAACCAGAGCCCTACGTGTAGTGCACTAGTTTTAACCAGAGCCCTATGGGTAGTGCACTAGTTTAACCAGACCCTATGGGTAGTGCACTGTTTTAACCAGAGCCCTATGGGTAGTGCACTAGTTTGACAAGCCCTATGTGTAGTGCACTAGTTATTAACCAGAGCCCTATGGGTAGTGCACTAGTTTAACCAGAGCCCTATGGGAGTGCACTAGTTTTAACCAGAGCCCTATGGGTAGGCACTAGTTTTAACCAGAGCCCATATGGGTATTGCACTAGTTTTAACCAGAGCCCTATGGGTAGTGCACTAGTTTTAACCAGAGCCCTATGGGTAGTGCACTAGTTTTGACCAGTGCCCTATGTGTAGTACACTTGTTTAACCAGAGGCCCTAATGGGTAGTGCACTAGTTTTAACCAGAGCCCTATGGTAGTGCACTAGTTTTAACCAGAGCCCTGTGGGTAGTGCACTAGTTTTAACCAGAGCCCTATGGTAGTGCACTAGTTTTAACCAGAGCCCTGTGGGTAGTGCACTAGTTTTAACCAGAGCCCTATGGGTAGTGGTTGGATGCAGATGAAAGGTTATTTACTCATATGAGTGTTTTTCCCTGGAAGACTTCCTGTCATACTGTACTTAAACTTGGTAAAATGCAGCTGTTTATAATAAGATTAACTAACATGTGAAATCAATTCATTCCTTCTCAAGGCTCGGAAACACGAAATTGATCGCACGCACGCAAACACAAAACACACACACACACACATTTGATAATTGACTGTGCTTTATGCCAGGATCTCATACATATTTGAACCTTTTTGCCAGATGTAGTAGAACTCAGTGCACTCTATAGGGGAAGAGCATTGTCTTTCAGACCACCGTGTGTCTAACAGCAGCAGCTACTCTGATCAACTCTACAGGGACTTCAGACATGTTACAACTGGCAATTATTGACAATATCTCAGCTACTGCACATGCACAACAGTAACTACGGCGCTTACTGTAATACAGTCTGATATATTATCCAACTGCTGGTAAAATGACGATCTTCTGGGCTCCCCTAATGTAACAGCGAGTCATTCCATGGAAGTCAGGCTTAGATAACCTGACAATCGACCGTGTGAGAACGCCAGCAGATAAGACATAGAGTCATCAGGTAAAGAGACTGGCTGTAACAGCAGTTGATGATCAGGTAAAGAGACTGGCTGTAACAGCAGTTGATGATCAGGTAAAGAGACTGGCTGTAACAGCAGTTGATGATCAGGTAAGGAGACTGGCTGTAACAGCAGTTGATGATCAGATAAGGTGAAACGGTGTACCAAAATGAAGGAATAGCTGGAAATCGTGCAATTGCGAATTAGATGATCCATTCTCAGCATGGATGAACCTAGTGTGTATATATTTGTTACTTACTGCATATATTTATACTAAACGGTAAGTTCTAAATAGTATGTAGTATGATTAGTACACAATATGTAGTTTTAGTAAAATGTATTTGGGACACGACCACAGACTCGGAATACTATTTACAGACTCGGAATACTGTTTAAAGACTCAGAATACCGTTTAAAGACTCGAAAAACTGTTTACAGACTCGGAATGCTGTTTACAGACTCAGAATACCGTTTACAGACTCAGAATACCGTTTACAGACTCAGAATACTATTTACAGACTCAGAATACTGTTTACAGACTCTGAATACCGTTTACAGACTCGGAATACTGTTTACAGACTCGGAATGCTGTTTACAGACTCATAATGCTGTTTACAGACTCATAATGCTGTTTAAAGACTCTGAATGCTGTTTACAGACTCATAATGCTGTTTACAGACTCTGAATACTGTTTCCTTTTCAGGAAGCCAAAAACCAGATTAAAGCGGCAATTAAGAGATAGCTGTGGCTTTAGCTGTTATCACTCCCAGGGATTTAGGCTCAAACGCTCAACATCGTCGGCATACTGTAATAACGCAAACGCTTAAGCCCCTCGACTCTCACTGTGTGTCCCAAATGACACCATATTCCCTTTATAGTGCACTACTTTTGACCAGAGCCCTATGGGTTTCCCTATGGGCCCTGGTCAAAAGAAGACCACTATATAGGGAATAGGGTGCCATTTTGGGATGGAATGTCTGTATTAATTTATGACCGCTGTGAGTAAGCCAGCTGACACTCTCCGGGGCTGCCAGCGGGCAGAGCAGCAACAGCTGATTGTGTCTGTGTCTGTAGCTGATTCTTCAATGTCAACATTAAACTCTCTGGAGCTTTTAGGTTTTGAGTACTCACTTGAAAAAAATATGTTCTAACTCAGTTGACTTCCCAGAACCCCCTCAGAGCCTGGTTCCTCTCTTGGTTTCTTCCTTAGGTTTCCGCCCTTTCTAAGGGAGTTTTTTTCCTAGCCACCGTGCTTCTACATCTGCATTGCCTGCTGTTTGGGGGTTTTAGGCTGGGTTTCTGTACAGCACTTTGTGACATCGGTTGACATAAAGAGGGCTTCATAAATACATTTGATTGATCGATCGATTGATTGATTGATTGATTGATCAGTTACAGCATATAAAGTCTCTGGAGCCCCATCTCCACACCATCCCTTCTCCATTATATGAGCTCACTAGAAAAATACATGTTGATCCCTGGTTAGAAGAAAATAAAAAATAGATTAATTACAATGAGCTTTCTACTCAACCTGAGCTTTCTTCTCGACCAGCTACTATTCCTGGGGTCCACACAAAACATGAAGCGTGACATAATACAGAACATTAATAGACAACAACAGCTCAAGGACAGAACTACATACATTTAAAAAAGGCACACGTAGCCTACATATTAATGCATACACACAAACTATCTAGGTCCAATAGGGGAGAGGCGTTGTGCCGTGAGGTGTTGCTTTGTCTGTTTTTTTAAACCAGGTTTGCTGTTTATTTGAGCAAAATGAGATGGAAGGAAGTTCCATGCAACTAGAGCTCTGTATAATAATGAACGCTTTCTTGAATTTGTTCTGGATTTGGGGACTGTGAAAAGACCCCTGGTGGCATGTCTGGTGGGATAAGTGTGTTTCAGAGCTTTCTTTAAGTTGACTATGTAAAATATTTGGATTTTTCAACACATTAATGTTTCTTATAAAAAGAAGAAGTGATGCAGTCAGTCTCTCCTCAACTCTTAGCCAAGAGAGACTGGCATGCATAGTATCTATATCAGCCCTCTGATTACAATGAAGAGCAAAACGTGCCGCTCTGTTCTGGGCCAGGTGCAGCTTAACTAGGTGTTTCCTTCCAGCACTGGACCACACGACCTGAAAATAATAAAGATAAGACTAGAGCCTGCAGGACTTGCTTTGTGGAGTTTGGTGTCAAAAAAGCAGAGCATCTCTTTATTACAGACAGACTAGACCTCTCTCCATCTTTACAACCACTGAATCAAAATGTTTTGACCATGACAGTTTACAAGTCATTTAATTAATGACAGCTAACTGAATAGATGAATGTCATATCCTACCGTTCAACCGTATTCCACTTCAATGCATCCTCGTATGTTAGTCCACTACTAAGTGTGCTGTATAACATCTGAGTGTGAGTTCAGTACAGTCTCGAGGCCTTGCTGCGGATACACTAGCCAGCCAGTTCCCCACAACGGCAGCGGATGTGTTAGTGCCTTTTACTCCAAAAGGCTTCTTTCTTTTGAATGGTTTCATCTTTCGTCGTTTCCTTAACTACAGTTCAGTATATAGCGTGGTCTGTGTGTGAGATCCAAGCTGCAGTAGTCTGCAGCTCCAGACATTTTTTACTTTTCGTCTCACCACCACCAGCAGCAGACAAACACACACACACACGCATGCACGCACGCACGCACACACGCACGCACGCACACACGCACACACACACACACATGCACACACCGCAAGCCCGCACGCACACAAACACACACACACACACACGACAGCCTCTGAGAGTACTGCCTGGTCTGAGATTACTGCCTAGTCTGAGAGTACTGGTCTGGTCTGAGAGTACTGCCTGGTCTGAGAGTACTGTCTGGTCTGAGAGTACTGCCTGGTCTGAGAGTACCGTCTAGTCTGAGAGTACTGCCTGGTCTGAGAATACTGTCTGGTCTGAGAGTATTTCCTGGTCTGAGAGTATCTGTATGTCTGAGAGATACTGCTGTCTGAGAGTTACTGCCTGGTCTGAGAGTAACTGCTGGTCTGAGATTACTGCCTGGTCTTGAGAGTACTGCTAGTCTGAGAGTACTGCCTGGTCTGAGAGTACTGTCTAGTCTGATCTGAGAGTACTGTCTGGTCTGAGAGTAGCTGTCTGAGTGTCTGTCTGAGAGTACTGCCTGGTCTGAGAGTACGCCTGCTGAGAGTACTGTCTGGTCTGAGATTCTGTCTGGATCTGAGAGGATCTGCCTGGTCTGAGAGTACTGCCTGGTCTGAGAAGTACTGCTGTCTAGACTGGAGATATCTGCGCTGGTCTGAGATACTGTACCTGGGTCTGAGAGAGAAGTACTGTCTAGTCTGAGAGTACTGCCTGGTCTGAGAGTACTGCCTGGTCTGAGATACTGCCTTGGTCTGAGAGTACTGTCTAGTCTGAGAGTACGCCTGGTCTGAGAGTACTGTCTAGTCTGAGAGCACTTCCTGGTCTGAGAGTACTGTCTAGTCTGAGAGTACTGCCTGGTCTGAGAGTACTGCCTGGACTGAGAGTACTGTCTGTCTGAGATCCTGTCTGGTCTGAGAGGACTGCCTGGTCTGAGAGTACGGCCTGGTCTGAGATTACTGCCTGGTCTGAGAGTACTGCCGCGTCCAGAGTACTCTGCCGTCTGAGAGTACTGCCTGGTCTGAGATTACCCCTGGTCTGAGAGTACTGCCTGGTCTGAGAGTACGGTCTGGTCTGAGAGTACTGTCTGGTCTGAGAGTACTGCCTGGTTCTGAGAGTACTGCCTGGTCTGAGAAGTACTGCCTGGTCTGAGATTACTGTCTAGTCTGAGATTACTGCCTGGTCTGAGAGTACTGCCTGGTCTGAGAGTACGTCTAGTCTGAGAGTACGCCTGGTCTGAGATTACTGTCTAGTCTGAGAGTACTGCTGGTCTGAATACTGCCTGGTCTGAGAGTACTGCCTGGTCTGAGAGTACCGTCTAGTCTGAGAGTACCGCCTGGTCTGAGATTACTGTCTAGTCTGAGAGTACTGCCTGGTCTGAGAGTACCGTCTAGTCTGAGAGTACTGCCTGGTCTGAGATACTGTCTAGTCTGAGAGTACTGCCTGGTCTGAATACTGCCTGGTCTGAGAGTCTGTCTGGTCTGAGAGTACTTGGATCATGAAGGAGTTACACTGAAAGTGTGTGTGGGGGGAGGGGGGGGGGCGTGTGTGTTTGGTGTGTGGGTGTGTGTGATTGTCGATAAAGGGAGCCTTTCATTGGGGTAAAAAAAGCGGTTATTATTTTCTAATTCAGATTCTCTCTGTCATGCTCTAGTCACTGATTCTACATGATCTCTAGTCTCTGATCTCATGATCTCTAGTCACTGATCTCATGATTCTAGACTCTGATCTCATCATCTCTAGTCTCTGATCTCATGATCTCTAGGCTCTAATCTCATCATCTCTCTAATCTCATCATCTCTAGTCTCTGATCTCTTCATTCTAGTCATGATCTCATGATCTATAGTCTCTGATCTCATCATCTCTAGTCTCTTGATCTCATCATCTCTAGTCTCTGATCTCATGATCTCTGTCTCTGATCTCATGATCTCTAGTCTCTGATCTCATATCTCTAGCCTCTGATCTCATGATCTCTCTGATCTCATGATCTCTGTCTCTGATCTTCATGATCTCTAGTCTCTGATCTCATCATCTATAGCTCTGATCTCATCATCTATAGTCTCTGATCTCGTGATCTCTAGTCTCTGATCTCATCATCTCATCATCTATAGTCTCTGATCTCATCATCTCTATTCTCTGATCTCGTGATCTATAGTCCTCTGATCTCAGTGATCTCTAGTCTCTGATCTTCATATCTCTATCTCTGATCATGACTCTAGTCTCTAATCTCATCATCTTAGTCTCTGATCTCATCATCTATAGTCTCTGATCTCGTGATCTCTAGCTCTGATCTCATCATCTTCATGATCTCTCAGTCTCTATCCATCATCTCTAGTCTCTGATCTCATGATCTCTAGCCTCAACCATCTATCTCATCATCTATCAGTCATCTATATGATCTGATCTCGATACATCTATAGTCTCTGATCTCGTGATCTCTAGTCTCTGATCTTATCACTATCTATAGTCTCTGATCTCGATTCTATAGTCTCTGATCTATCATCTATAGTCTCTGATCTCATCTCTAAGTCTCTGATCTCTGACTATCTCTGACTCATGATCTCTCTATCTCATCATCTCATCATCTATAGTCTCTGATCTCGTGATCTCTAGTCTCTGATCTCATCATTCATCATCTATAGTCTCTGATCTCATGATCTCTAGTCTCTGATCTCCATCATCTCTAGTCTCTGATCTCGTGATCTCTAGTCTCTGATCTCATGATCTTTCTGATCTCATCATCTCAGTCTCTGATCTCATCATCTCTCAGTCTGATCTCATCATCTCTAGTCACTGATCTCATGATTCATCATCTATAGTCTCTGATCTCATGATCTCATGATCTCTAGTCTCTGATCTCATGATCTCATCATCTATAGTCTCTCTGATCTCATGATCTCATGATCTCTAGTCTCTGATCTCATAATCTATAGTCTCTGATCTCATCTTCTAGTCTCTGATCTCGTGATCTCTAGTCACTGATCTCATCATCTCTAGTCACTGATCTCATGATCTGTAGTCTCTGATCTCATGATCTCTAGTCTCTGATCTTCATGATCTCTATTCTGATCTTCATCGATCTCTAGTCTCTGAGTCTCTGGTATCTCTAGTCTTTCTGATCTCATCATCTCTAGTCTCTGATCTCATGATCTCTAGTCTCTGATCTCATATCTCTACGTCTCTGATCTCATGATCTCTAGTCTTCTGATCTCATTCATCTCTAGTCTCTGATCTCATGATCTCTAGTCTCTGATCTCATACTCTAGTCTCTGAATCTCATCTCATCTCTAGTCTCTGATCTCATGATCTCTAGTCTCTGATCTCATCATCTCTAGTCTCTGTCTCATGATTCTATAGTCTCTGATCTCATCAATCTCTTAGTCTCTGATCTCATCATCTCTAGTCTCTGCATCTCATCTCTCTAGTCTCTAATCTCATCATCTCTAGTCTCTGATCTCATCATCTCTAGTCTCTGATCTCATGATCTCTTCTCTGATCTCATCATCTATAGTCTCCGATCTTCATGATCTCTCAGTATCTGATCTCATCATCTCTATTCACTGATTCATCTTCATCATCTCTAGTCAACTGAGTCTCATGATCTCTAGTCTCTGATCTCATGATCTTTAGTCTCTGATTCTCATGATCTCTAGTCTCGATCTCATCATCTCTAGCTCTGATCTCATCATCTCTAGTCTCCTCATCTTGATTCTCTATTGTATTCTCTCTGATTCTATCATCTCTAGTCACTGATCTCATATCTCTAGTCTCCTATCTCATCATCTCTAGGTCTCTGATCTCATCATCTCTAGTCTCTGATTTCATCATATCTAGTCTTGATCTCGTGATCTCTAGTCTCTGATTTCATCATATCTAGTCTCTGATCTCGTGATCTCTAGTCTCTAATCTCATCATCTTCTAGTCTCTAATCTTCTGACCTACTCTGATCTCATCATCTCTATCACTGATCTCATGATCTCTAGTCTCTGATCTCATCATCTCTAGTTCTCCTGATCTCATGATCTCTAGTCTCTGATGCTCATTATTCTTAGCCTCTGATTTCATCATATCTAGTCTCTGATCTCGTGATCTCTAGTCTCTGATCTCATCATCTCTAGTCTCTGATTTCATCATATCTAGTCTCTGATCTCGTGATCTCTGATCTCATCATCTCTAGTCTCTGATCTCATCATCTCTAGTCTCTGATCTCATGATCTCTAGTCTCTGATTTCATCATATCTAGTCTCTGATCTCATCATCTCTAGTCTCTGATCTCATGATCTCTAGTCTCTGATCTCATCATCTCTAGTCTCTGATCTCGTGATCTCTGATCTCATCATCTCTAGTCTCTGATCTCGTGATCTCTGATCTCATCATCTCTAGTCTCTGATCTCTAGTCTCTGATCTCATCATCTATGGTCCAGTTAGTTAGAAGTGTCAAAGTACTCTCCTCTACTTTTATTGGTCCGCATCCTAATGATTCGACATTTAACTCGGTCTCCTTTAGTTCGGATGTTCCCTCTGATACCAGCTGATCTCCCTACCCGAACTATTCCCTGCTGTGTGTGTCACAAGGTGCATCCTGATTGTCATGTACGCTGTCTTTTGCTGAGACGTACAGCCACATGTCTCCTCCTCTGATGAGCCTGTATCTGTAGGTTTGCCAACCAAATGGCACCCTATTCCCTTTATCAGGTACGTATATAGTCCACTATGTAGGGAATGTTTATTATCTATGCATAGTCACTTTACAAATTACAAATGACATAGACTAACCTGTACCCACACACATTGACTCGGTACCAGTACCCCCTGTATATAGCCTCCACATTGACTCGGTACCGGTACCCCCTGTATATAGCCTAGTTATTGTTATGTAAATATCTTGTGTTACATTTGGAATTTTATGGAATATTTTACTTTAGTTTATTTAGTAAATATTTTCGTAACTCTATTTCTTGACCTGCATTGTTGGTTAAAGGTTTGTAAGTAAGCATTTCACTAAGGTCTACACCTGTTGTATTCGGCGCATGTGACAAATAAAATTGTACTTTATTTAATTTGAATAGAGTGGCCTTTTTGGGGAAATACCCTGATCTTTGATGTCTGACTGGGTTACAGCCTGAATTACTAGCCAAGTTATTGTTGTTGTGATTGTGCGTCAGATGTTTCTGAAATATGTTGATTCTATAAACCACCAGAAGACGAACAAGTTAGATATGTCTTGTTGTATTAATTGAATGTAATGAGGAAAGGTTATGAACAGGATCTTCCTGAATGGCACATTGTAATATTGACAGCAGTTTGAGATGCTGCTGGGATACTGGCAAGCACAGTATAACACAGTGTAAAGATTCACACCTCCCTGTCTTCCTGGGAGTAGCACATGTAACCTGGGAGATAATGGCCATTGCTTTATAATAACAAACTCTATGACGAGTCAAACGTGAAAAATGACTGTGATATTGGCAGTTGAAACAAAGGTGAAATATGTGTGGTTGTGTGTGTGGGGGCCTGTGTGTGTGTGTGTGTGTTTGTATCTGTGTCAGAGTTAAAATAGTGATGTGTGTAGTTGTAACAGTGGGGTGGTAAATTCACACTCAGAAAATAAAAGAACAGGTTTGCAGACCAAGACGAAGTGTCACCAGACTGGTACAGTGGAGGCGCCACAACATGAAGCATAGCATTGATGTGAGATAAAGGAGGAGGAGAGAGGCACTAGAACGCAGAGCACGGAGACTTTACAATGAGCCGTCTAGGACAGACCGGCTCCGCTGTGCCTCCGACTGGCCTTGTTGTAAAAACAAACTGTGACAATTAAAACAACGTCCAGTCCATGATGTATTGTCCACGGAGATGTCTCTGCACCGCTGGGGGTCTCAACGTCCAGTCCATGATGTATTGTCC
>NW_019949064.1:0-12574 GCF_002910315.2 Salvelinus sp. IW2-2015
TAGTTCTGTTATTGTCCTGGATGGAGAGGGGGGTGTGTTAGTTTTCTGTTATGTCCTGATGGAGAGGGTGGGTTAGTTCTGTTATGTCCTGATGAGAGGGTGGGTTTGTTCTTTATGTCCTGATGGAGACAAATACCTCCCATTGAATCTTTTATGACTCCGATGTTAAGCAGATGGTGTATGAAAGATGTATTTTATGCATTATGTTGCATTAAATGGGATCAAGCCCGCTTTTTATGTACTACTGCACCTTTTATACCAATGCACACACACACACAGGGAACGCAAAGCACGCACACACACACACAGGAACGGCAACGGCACACACACTACACACAGGAACGCACGCAACGCACAGCACACACACACCCACGGAACACAACGCACCCGCACACAGACCACCCCAAGGAAACACACGCACCGCACACACACACCCACAGGAAACACAACGCACACACACAGGAACGCAACCACGCACGCACACACACACCCACAGGAACAAACGCACGCGAACACACACCAAGGAACACACGCACACACACAGGAAGCCAACGAACGCACGTCACGCACACACACCACAGGAACACACGCACGCCCAACACACACCCACGAGAACACAACGCAAGCACACACAGGAACGCAACGCAACCGCACGCCACGCACACCACACACACCACTTCACACACAGAAGACTTGAAATGAAAAACACTGGACATCACCAGCCATATCTGAATACTAGGATAGTATGACATCTCTTCATGAAAAACCAAATAAGGAAAAGTCTCCACACAAACTGAGGTTAAGATTAATATTATACTGAAATGCTTATACACATCTGGAAATTGATTTATTCTTATCAACCAATTGTTCAATATTGTTTTAATCATTTGATATATATATCTTTTTTATATTGCAAGTTTAATTGTTTGGTTGATTAAGTTGAATGTGTAAAGTGAAGTGAGGCTCAGTTGTCTGTGCAGGGATTTCAACAGTAAGGGGCGCTACGCATAACAAGAAAATGTCTGCCCACAGACAATGGCTGTTTCCATGCGTTTGTATGTGTTCCGCAGTTGGAATAGACTAATGGGGGGCCCTTCAGCACCTCTCACGTCTGGATCGTTCCAATCGTGGTTGCTAAGGGTGAGCTAATGTACGCTGAGCTCAAGTACCTGAAATACTTGATATTTAAGCACAAAGTGTAAAAGTTCTCCATTTGCCACTCTTGAGTATATGATTATTAGAAGGCTTGGTAAAGTTCAATCCAAACCATTACACAACAGGGATTCATTGTAATCGTACTACAGTTGTAGAAAAAGCAGAAGCTTCAGCCTAGAATCCTTAATGGTGAACTTGCGTATTTGATGTCATTAACGCACATTCAGAACAGCAGAAATGTACAGCTTTTTTTTTACCACGTTTGTCCTTCACCTCCGCTTCCCAACAAAACAATAACAACAGCGGTGGGCGGACATGTGCTGTTTTCCCCTAGTGTAGATTCCATTTCCAGTGGTGCTGTTTCCCCTAGTGTAGATTCCATGTTTACAGTGGTGCTGTTTCCCCTAGTGTAGATTCCATGTTTAACAGGTGCTGTTTCCCTAGTGTAGAATTCCAGTTTAACAGTGGTGCTGTTTCCCTGGTGTAGATTCCATGTTTACCAGTGGTTGCTGTTTCCCCTAGTGTAGATTCCATGTTTAACAGTGCTGTTTCCCCTAGTGTAGATTCCATGTTTACCAGTGGTGCTGTTTCCTGTGTAGATTCCATGTTACAGGTGCTGTTTCCCCTAGTGTAGATTCCATGTTTACAGTGGTGCTGTTTCCCCTAGTGTAGATTCCATGTTTACCAGTGGTGCTGTTTCCCCTGGTGTAGATTCCATGTTTACCAGTGTGCTGTTTCCCTGTGTAGATTCCTTTCAGTGGTCTGCCCTAGTGTAGATTCCATGTTTACCAGTGGTGCTGTTTCCCTAGTGTAGATTCCATGTTTACCAGTGTGCTGTTTCCCCTGTGTAGATTCCATGTTTACCAGTGGTGCTGTTTCCCCTAGTGTAGATTCCATTTTACCAGTGGTGCTGTTTCCCCTGTGTAGATTCCATTTTACCAGTGGTGCTGTTTCCCCTAGTGTAGATTCCATGTTTACCAGTGGTGCTGTTTCCCCTGTGTAGATTCCAGTTTACCAGTGGTGCTGTTTCCCCTAGTGTAGATTCCATGTTTACCAGTGGTGCTGTTTCCCCTAGTGTAGATTCCATGTTTACCAGTGGTGCTGTTTCCCCTAGTGTAGATTCCATGTTTCCAGTGGTGCTGTTCCCCTAGTGTAGATTCCATTTTACACAGTGGTGCTGTTTCCCCTGGTGTAGATTCCATGTTTAACCAGTGGTGCTGTTTTCCCCTAGTGTAGATTCCATGTTTAACAGTGCTGTTTTCCCTAGTGTAGATTCCAGTTTTACCAGTGGTGCTGTTTCCCCTGTGTAGATTCATGTGACAGTGCTGTTTCCCCTGGTGTAGTTCCATGTTTAACAGTGCTGTTTCCTAGTGCTGTTTAACAGTGCTGTTCCCCTAGTGTAGATTCCATGTTTACCAGTGGTGCTGTTTCCCCTAGTGTAGATTCCATGTTTACCAGTGGTGCTGTTTCCCCTAGTGTAGATTCCATGTTTACCAGTGGTGCTGTTTCCCCTAGTGTAGATTCCATGTTGAACAGTGGTGCTGTTTCCCCTGGTGTAGATTCCATGTTTAACAGTGCTGTTTTCCCCTAGTGTAGATTCCATGTTTAACAGTGCTGTTTCCCCTAGTGTAGATTCCATGTTTACCAGTGGTGCTGTTTCCCCTGGTGTAGATTCCATTGTTTACCAGTGGTGCTGTTTCCCCTAGTGTAGATTCCATGTTTACCAGTGGTGCTGTTTCCCCTAGTGTAGATCCCATGTTTACCAGTGGTACTGTTTCCCCTAGTGTAGATTCCATGTTTACCAGTGGTACTGTTTCCCCTAGTGAGATTCCATATTTACCAGTGGTGCTGTTTCCCCTGGTGTAGATTCCATGTTTACCAGTGGTACTGTTTCCCCTAGTGTAGATTCCATATTTACCAGTGGTGCTGTTTCCCCTAGTGTAGATTCCATATTTACCAGTGGTGCTGTTTCCCTAGTGTAGATTCCATATTACCAGTGGTGCTGTTTCCCCTAGTGTAGATTCCATGTTTACCAGTGGTGCTGTTTCCCCTAGTGTAGATTCCATGTTTACCAGTGGTGCTGTTTCCCCTGGTGTAGATTCCATCTCTATACCCTGATGAAGAAGACAGCTTGTCTGGTCGAAACGTTGGATATCAGGTTATTAAATTATTACATCTGAGCCTTTAATGTGTGCGGCTCTCCTTTTAATTTTTCAACATTCCATCTTTAATTACAGGCCGTTAGCGGCATAGTGGGATGGAATCCACAGTACTAACACAGTACGTCCTCTAACATGAGAGGAATCCACAGTCCTAACACAGTATGTTCCTCTAACAGGAGAGAATCCACAGTCCTAACACAGTATGTCCTCTAATAGGAGAGAATCCACAGTCCTTACACAGTATGTCCTCTAATAGGAGAGAATCCACAGTCCTAACACAGTATGTCCTCTAACAGGAGAGAATCCACAGTCCTAACACAGTATGTCCTCTACCCAGGAGAGAATCCACAGTCCTAACACAGTATGTCCTCTACTATAGAGAATCCACAGTCCTAACACAGTATGTCCTCTAACAGGAGATGAATCCACAGTCCTAACACAGTATGTCCTCTACCCAGAGAGAATCCACAGTCCTAACACAGTATGTCCTCTAACAGGAGAGAAGCTAGTGGCGAGGAGGAGGAGGAGGAGGAGTAGAGGGAGGCGGAGGAATGTTTTTGTTAAATGTAGGTCTCTGCCATAGGACATCTCAGAAACATGCAGACTCTCTCAGCCACACTGTGACCTCACATGCCCTAATGTCTAAGACTAATGTAGGTCTCTGCCATAGGGCATCTCAGAAACATGCAGACTCTCTCAGCCACACTGTGACCTCACATGCCCTAATGTCTAAGACTAATATGCAGTTACCCCACAGCCATGCCTGCTCTCTGTGATGTCTAAGACAAGGAAGTGTGTGTGTGTGCGTGTGTGTGTGCGTGCAGACATACGTCCATGCGTACGTGCGTGAAGGAGAAAATAAATAAATATTGAGCAATTACTGCCTGCCTTTTTTTGTTAGCTGTTGAGGCTGTGTCTACATGACTCTAACCCTCACCTTAGATGTTTGAATAGTTAGGTTGTTTACACAGGAATGCTAATTATCAAATCATGTTTGAATGTGGTATGTCAGGGATAGGCATCTTTGATGGGGGTGGGGACACAAAGGTTGATATCAGGACAAATTAGCAACAGCAAGCTACAGTAACTAGCTAAATTGCCATAAATGTTTAATGCTTTTCGACCTGTCCACAAATTAATATAGTTGATTCAGAGTTGGTTTTAATATTTCAACCTGCGTGTCCTGATCGTGTCTGGTGTTGACGGACAAAATCAACATGCGCGCGATGACGCACGCGTATGCGCCCGGTCTAGTCTGCATGTTAGACTTAAATTTGCTGCAATTCTACACTTTGCCATGGGGCATAGAGAAAATGTTGCAATCTTAAAGCAACTTTGCTGCAATTTCACATTGTTTCCCATTGGGGCATTGAGAAGATTTAGCCATTTTATAACTAATTTCATGCAGTTCTCGTCATTTTGCCATTTGCAAAGAAAAATGTTTGCAGGTTTTTTTTAAATATAATATCTGAGCGACTAACAAAATCAATGGTCGGTTATTTGACCATGATTACTAGAAGTTTAGATAGTCTAGCCAGCTAACTTAGTCTTTCATGTAAAACCAGTCATCCAGCCGGTCTACCACATTATAACTGTGTCCCCGGGCCACGGGGCAAAACACAACCTCATTCAGCGTTAAGTGATCTGAGTGAGCATTCAAGTGTGTCGGCTAAGCTCCCCCCCCCCCCCCCTCCCATTCTCAGACTTTGTGAATTATTATTCATCGTTTCGTTTCGTTTATCGTTTCCATTACAGTAATCAGCGTCTCGGTGTGGAAGCTGAAGAATCCCGATTGGATTTCGCTTGATTGCGACGAAACCCATATCAACATTCCATGCCGATGTGAACAAGACCTCCCCTAGTTCCCCTAGTCGCCTGTCATATCTTTCTCACCAGTAAGAGTATTGTCCGTGGTTATTTCAGGACCACGCCCCAGTGGACAGCTCCTCTAGTCACTTGACTAACCAAGTCCTCTGCTATAGTAGGGCTACTTAAAAGGGGAATTAACTCTTAGGTTTTACTTGGGTGAAGTACCTTTTTTTTGGTCTACTTTGGATATTTTTCACAAACTTTTACATTTCTTTCTGAGAATAAGAATAGTTATTGGCCATGGCAGAGAGGAAACTTCTCCCAAGAGATAGTGACGATGAAGGGTCGTTACTGTCTGGACTGGGGACAGACAGCCCGAAACCCAGAGTAAAATTCGGCGGCATGTTCTGCAACGTGGAAGGCGCGTATGAGAATAAAACTTTAAATTTTGAGTCGTACAACAGCAGCCCCCAGTCTGTGAGACGGCATGTTAAGATTAAGAACGAGGAGAAATGCTGGTCGGATACTTTCAGTGACACGGGGAGTGTGAGTAACTTCTCGTCAGTCAGTGAGACCAGACCAAGTGGAGACAGAGCTGTTGGGTCCGAAACCGGCTCCTCCCGGGGTCAAATCGTTTACCAGACTGGACCTGGACACAACCGTGAGCACAGTGGAAAACGGGAGGTAATATCCACACCTCATAGATTTATTTTYCCCAGTGGAAGATATTTTATATTGTGCGATGCCTAAATTGACAACATGTCAAAAGTCAATTTGCAAATCAGATATTGTTTTCTCCATGTTTTGAACGTATATCGTTATTGAGGAAGTTAACCTAACACAATTTAATTGATATGTAATTAATTGATCAAGTATAGGCCAGACTATGTTCAGGTTATTCTAAGCTAGATCAATGTTTTAGTCTATAGGAGCTGTCCCAACGGGCATGGCACTGAAATTACCATTATTCTGCCCATTGGTTTCCCATGGCCTAAAGAAAGATATCTCACATTTTGTATCTGTGATTTCAACACCTGGCTACTCCCACTGGTAATAGGCCCCGAGTTTTATCAAGAACACGAGTTTTAAGTGACCACTAAATTATTGTGGCTGTGTAGGGCAAAAGACTCCCTGCCTGCCAAGCTGCCTGCCTAGCCCCTATTAGCGGTAGGATGTGTGATGCCAGCCATTAGCCGGTAGGATGTGTGATGCCAGCCATKAGCCGGTAGGATGTAGTGTGTCTGGAATATTAAACGAGCAGATGGTGCGCGAGACAACCGGATGTATTGTTGAAGGGAGGGCTCTGACTGGTGCGCGACAGCACTAACAAAGTAATAGTAACCTAGAGCATATTGTTTCTTTTATTTTGTATATTGCGATATTCACACGATCTGACCAGTAGGATAGTGTAAATTAGACWACAGAAATTGGCTCCGGCGGATCTTAAAGCGAGGAAATAGCGGTGATAAATCCGTTTCTCGTATTATTTGAAACGTCGGGAATCAAAGCTCTGCCTCCCAGTGAACCGCTACACCGGCCGGCATGTCTTACCAAGGCAAGAAGAATATCCCCCGTTTGTCGGTAGGCACTCCTCGTTCATCGGTAGGTATACATTGTTGMCCCACACACCGGTATTATTTATCGATTGCAACGACAAAATGGTAACTTAAATGGTGTGATAAATCGTATTTGAATAATATTTATTCTATACACCCTTCACACGCACGCGACAACCGGCTACTGCTTTATCCTACAGACTTCACAATGTCAAAGCATCGAATATCTATTCCGTCCTGGTTATGTCATGACGTTTTCTTGAACGCTACAAATAAAATGAAAACATACAGGCCATATAATGTAGGCTAACAATCAATTGTAGTGAATTGATCATGGCGGCGCCGGCTTCTATGGAATGATCAGAGAGCTGTCTGGCATTGTCGCATGTCCCCACATTTCAGTCAGTGATTATCAAATGACTGGCATGCAGAATCCGGCTAAATAATATATATTTGAATTGCATATAATATCGTCCAATAAATGTTTTCCATTGAAAAGACTCAACAAAGATCTCAAACGTCTAGAGATGCATTTCTAAGTGCCCATGACAGCCTATATCGTTAACCATCAAACCATGGACATCTTGCAGCCTAAAGGGTCTGTCTGAGTCTCCGAAAGCCTCTATCTCTCCTGCTATTAAGGGGTTTCCCTTTGTCGTTAAAACGGGACAGATTCATCCATGCGGAGGAAGGGAGCACAGTTGAACGCTATAGCAACGGAGACAGGGCGTAGTTAGCGAAGCCACATTGAATCCTATTTTCTTCCGGGAAATTTGACACAGTGGTCTGACTGTTGCAAAGCCTACAGTACAGGGCCGCCCCTTTAACCAGCATGACCCACATTCTCCTTTGGAACGATTCTCCCTGTTTTTGATGAGCAGCAGTTGAATATGAAGCCGTTAGAAAGGCTACATGACTAAAATCAATACAGAGATGAAGACTGTCATAATTCCTAACTGAAACCAGAAGACCAGTGTGAGAGAAATGATAACTGTTCCCTGGTACGCTCTTTCTGTATGGGAGCCACTGATGGTAGCTTACTGTCTGTTCATCTGGGGCGGTGTCTGTCTGTCTGTCTGCCTGTCTCTCTATCTGTCTGTCGTTCTGTGTCTCTACCTGCCTGTCTGCATGTTTGCCTGTCTGCCCATACGCCCATGTGTCTGTATGTCTGTCTGTCCATCCGTCAGTCTGTCTACCAGCCACATTCTAAAAAAGAAATCTGCATTAAAAACAACACAGCACAGGGTAAAAATCAGACAATACACATGGTATTATTTTAGACCCAGACAGTTGAGCACTTAGTTGGGTTATTGAGCTATGACCCACTGGGTCAGATCAGAAGACTGGAGGTATGGATTAGTAGGGGCGTGGCTTTCAGATAGTTATTTTAGGCCTCCCGTGAGAGTAAATGTCATTCCGATCATCTGTTCTGTTGTCTTGTCTACACGTATTTAGGTTAAGCACTGACACTTTTGTAGTTTAACGAGACTTACACAAAATGAGTGCCACAGGTGCATATGTATATCCCAATGTTGGGATAGTTACCACTTCGTTATGATATTTAAMTAATCATGTTATTAACTGTATATTAAAATATGTAATGTTAAAAAAATATTGAAGGACATTTTTTTATTAGCAGTGTACAAAACATAACATGATGAACAGGAATGACGTTTACTCTCACGGAATGGTCAACGAGAYCTATCTGAAAGCCACGCCCCCAATAGGCCATACTTCCTGAAAWTAGCATGACAATAAAAACCCAATCGATGGTTAAATTAACCCATGTTTAGGTAATCCAAAGGCAYGGCCTATTAGGKGGGCATGGCTTTCAGAGTTATTTTTGGCCACCCGTAAGAGTAAATGTCATTCTTATTCGTCATGTTGAGTTTGTACACTGCAAATTTCAATTAWCCTTCAATATTTTTGCCTATTACATATTTTATTATAMATTTAATTACATTATTACTTAAATATTTKAACAAGTCCGTAACAAGCCAGAGACACTTTAAGACCTCCTACTCTTGTATAAGCCTTATTAAAGCCCCAGAAGTGTCMGTGCTCAACATTAACACGTGTTGACAAGACAACAGAACAGATGGACTGGAATGACATTTMCTCTCCCAGTGTTCTGATCTGACCCGATGGATCACAGCTCAGGAACCCAGCATCAACAACCCAACCTGGTWMTTCTTWAARRAAAMMAWKGGGGTTTTTGTGACCCAACTGGCTGGGTCAAAATAACCCAASGTGTGTTCTGTCCAATATTTACCCAAWTTKAGTTGTTTTTATCCCAGCTATTTTTAGAGTGMAATGGKTTTTTTTGTCAACCAGCAGCAGCAGTAACTCTGAACCTAAACTGTGTAGTCCTAGAGTGTACTGTAGAGCCACATCCCTCTGGTGTCATGGCTCTCTGTTGATCTGTCACTTTACAGTACTCCAATCGCTTCCTACAGTTGTGTCGAAGTGGCTGGATGCTCCTTTGGGGTGGAGGAATCATAAACTTCTCCTCACACACGCGAACAACCTCACGTCATGTGAAGCCTACGTAGCACCCAACAAACATCAGCAAGACCCGTTGCTGCTCTCTCTAGAACCACACCACCACTCGACGTACGCCTGAGACCACACCTACTCAACGCCCAGACCACAACTCAGTTCACCACCCACCCAGAGAGAGCCACTCTATTTCTGCCGTAACTCCTGACGTCGTCCATAAGGACGAGAGCTATCGCGTCTGTTAGTCCAGTTCAGCTTCACATGTCTATTTGCATCCACTCAGTCGAGAGACAAACCACAAGAAGCACGCAAGCATTATGACACGACAACAACATAGCAAGCTGTTTGTAGTGATTCACAACAAGACAAGAACCAGCGGATAGCATTCTATTCATGGTGATGTTCAAGTCAACACTAGCCGATGATAGCTCTATTGGCTCCAACATACAACACCTTAAGACCACCAAACATCGGGGACCGCCTCTCGATCACTAGAGGATTTATACCTACACCCGCACAACAGTTTTTTCTGTAATGGCGGAGGAGAGCGCCCATCACATGGCCTGATCTGGACAACCACTTGGCTGTGAAACCGTGAAGAACATCCGACGGTCCACTTCTGCCCACTTCCGCTCCAATCCCAGCACCGACCGCCACAGCAGGAACCGCGACAGACCCCAGAGTACAGCACCAAGCACAGACACACAACAGAGGCAACGGACCCCACCCCGGAGAATATGCGTCGCAACCCATTGGACAGACCCCCACACCCACCCACCACAAAGCGATCCAAAGCGCGGACACCTACTCGAGAATCCAACGCAAAAAACTCCACCCCCTCACACCAACCTAGATACACTAAGCACAATCGCCCACACGATAAAAGATCTACTCCCACTCATTCGCCAGTGCACTCACGCAGACTCTCATGTCGTACGCCACCCACCAGACCCACCCCACCAGACCCCCACCACCCACCAGACTCCAACCACCAGACCTCTACCCACCACCAGACCCCACCACCCACCAGACCTCAACACCCACCAGACCTCCATCACCCACCAGACCCTCCAACACCCCACCAGACCTCAACACCCAACCAGACTCCAGCTCTTTAGGCCCAGCCCGTTTCCTACCACCCACCACAACCACCCTCCACCAGCCTCTCGGCCATACTCTCCACTCCAGTCACTCTCCACCACTCTCCTCTCCTTCTCCCCAGTCTAGCCTAGCCCACTCTCTCCTTCCCCATCTCTCCTCTCCCTTCTCCCGAGTCTAGCCCTTCCCCCCTCCCCTCAATCCCTTCTCCCGCCTCAGCCCCCCCCTCTCTCCCTCCCTCCACCCTCCCCATTCCCCCTCCCCTCCCTTCTCCCGCAGTTACCCTAGACACTCTCTCCCTCCCTCTCTCCTTCCTTCTCCCCATTCTAGCCCTAGTCACTCTCCTCCCCTCACCCTCTCTCCTCTCCCTCTCCCAGTTCTAAGCCTTACTCCACTCTCGTCCCTCTCCTTCCACCCGTTCTACCTAGTCACTCTCTCCCCTCCTCTCCCTCTCTCCTCTCGCCCTTACTCCCCCGTCTCCTAGCCCTTAGTCACTCTCTCCCCTCCCCCACCGTCTCTCTTCCCTCTCTCTTCTCCCCCAGTTCTAGCCTATGTCACTCTCTCCCCTCCCCTCTCTCCTCTCCCTTCTCCCCCAGTTCTAGCCCTAGTACACCTCTCCCTCCTCCTCCCTCTCTCCTCTCCCTTCTCCCCCAGTTCTAGCCCTAGTCACTCTCTCCCCTCTACCCTCTCTCCTCTCCCTTCTCCCCCAGTTCTAGCCCTAGTCACTCTCTCCCCTCCCCTCTCTCCTCTCCCTTGGCAATGGCGTCTGAAATGAGGGGAGGGAACTACACTGCCCTCTCTAAAGGCTTTCCTCTGCCAGCTAGTACTGCGCTCTGCTGCTGCCACCCAGACACTCAGTTTACACTATGATCAATCAGTCATAGGACAAAGTCAACGGGAGTGAACGTAGTGTGTAATACAGTAGCACAATGCTTTAGTTAGCACTAATACAATATTATAATATAGAGCCTGATGTAAACTAGCTGATTCCATATAGCCTAGCAGTGGTGGATCCTTTACAGTGGATGGAGAGAGGGGGGTTTTGACAATGGAGGTTCTCAGTGAGTTAGAGGTAAGAGACCCTGTTGAATAAGTTCTCAGTGAGTTTAGGGGCAGAGAGACCCTTGTAACAATGAGGTTCTCAGTGAGTTTAAATGTAGAGACCCTGTTAACAATGAGGTTCTCAGATGAGTTTAGATGTAGAGAGACCCTGTTGACAATGAGGTTCTCAGTGAGTTTAGGGGTAGAGAGACCCTGTTAACAATGAGGTTCTCAGTGAGTTTTAGGGGTAGAGAGACCCTGTTAACAATGAGGTTCTCAAGTGAGTTTAGGGGTAGAGAGCCCTGTTAACAATGAGGTTCTCAGTGAGTTTAGAGGTAGAGAGACCCACTGTTAAAATGAGGTTCTCAGTGCAGTTTAGATGTAGAGACCTGTTGACAATGAGGTTCTCAGTGAGTTTAGATGTAGAGAGACCCTGTTACAATGAGAGTTCTCAGTGAGTTTTAGATGTAGAGAGACCCTGTTAACAATGAGGTTCTCAGTGAGTTTAGATGTAGAGAGACCTGTTAACCATGAGGTTCTCAGTGAGTTAGATGTAGAGAGACCCTGTTAACAATGAGTTCTCAGTGAGTTTAGGGGCAGAGAGACCCTGTTAACAATGAGGTTCTCAGTGAGTTTGATGATGCAAGAGACCCTGTTTAACAACTGAGGTTTCAGTGAGTTAGGCAGAGAGACCCTGTTAACATGAGGTTCTCAGTGAGTTTAGATGTAGAGAGACCCTGTTAACCATGAGGTTCTCAGTGAGTTTAGTGTAGAGAGACTGTTAACAATGAGTGTTCTCAGTGAGTTTAGATGTAGAGAGACCCTGTTAACAATGAGGTTTCTAGTGAGTTTAGATGTAGAGAGACCCGTGTTGCAAATGAGGTTTCTCAGTGAGTTTAGAATGTAGAGAGACCCTGTTAAACAATAGGTTCTCAGTGAGTTTAGATGTAAGAGAGACCCTGTTGAACAATGAGTTCTCAGTGAGTTTAGATGTAGAGAGACCCTGTTGAAAATGAGGTTCTCAGTGAGTTTAGATGTAGAGAGACCCTGCTTGGAAAGACAATAGTCAAGCCAGACAGAGACAGAGACAGAGACAGAGACAGACAGACAGACAGACAGACAGACAGACAGACAGACAGACAGACAGACAGACAGACAGACAGACAGACAGACAGACACGACAGACAGACAGGTTTCTCAGTGAGTTTAGGCAGAGAGAACCCTTGCAGGAAAGACAACAGTTGAAGCCATAAA
>NW_019949065.1:0-1791 GCF_002910315.2 Salvelinus sp. IW2-2015
AGCTGTAGAAGTCCAGAGCAGAGCATAACAAGCAACGTATCCGTGTCATCTCATTTTTGTGAGTCAGACAGAGTGTTTTTAACGGGACGCTGTGAGGAAAGTGATCCGATACCACTACTGCGACTGCTACTGTCATGATATGACTGTGAAAGCTGAAAGCCATCTAGGTCCGATAACAGTGAGTGGGGATTATGAATGAATAGGATCCTGGAGTGTGTGGTTGACTGTCATTCACAGCTCAAACCTCTGGTTTTCATCCCCTCCTTCTAATCAGGGACTGATTCCGACCTGCTACACGAGGTGAGTGGAATGAWCTACCAGGTAGAAACAAAAAACAGATGTGTTTCGGCCCTCCAAGACCGGAAGTGAACAGCCCTGTACTAAAGCAAATTTTTTTTTTGACCACACACTGCCTTCAAAAGAGTTAACCAACAGTGTAAAATGTAGCCTACAAGCAACAAACTACTGCAAACACGCCGTCGACATTGTCATTTACTGATGACCTAAGTAGATGAACCTCTGGAGCACCAAACCTTAATCTAAATTAACTTTATTGATCAGCGATGTTAACATCAATGCAAATCCTCCCGGCAGTCAATGTGTTTCTGGAGGCAGCTAGATTAAGATCATAGACTAATGTGTCATATCTTGAATAGAACGTACAACAACAAGTCATCTGTTCTGTTGGTTGTCTGTCAAACCTAAACCATATGATCCTCCATCCTCTAAACACCACATGACATTAAATCAGAAGGCTGCAAAGGAACATTGCATATAATCTGCCTCCTCTTTAGCTCCGCTCCCTCTTCCTCTCGGTGACGAGGATATCCGACTCCCTTCAATCTCTCCCATTTCCAATTATAGCCCTGTGTCAACATGGAGATGAGAGCGAGAAAGAGAGAAAGAAACAGATCTGAAACAGCAGCTAGAGTGAGGAGGCAGGCATCTTCCATCTCGGATAAAAGAGATGGGGAACGGAGGAAGCTAGGGGAAGCGGAGAGAGGATAGGGGACTCGGAGGAGAGGCTGGCCCCTGGCCCTGGCCTTTAGTTAAAGACAGCCAGATATGCATTCAGGCAGGCTAATTAGTGTATAACGTCCCTGTTAGCAATAGAAGCTAACCGCTAACATAAACCAGACGCCTGCTGCACTGCCACTGATACACAGAGAACAAACACACTGATAACATGTGGAACACTCAACTCATTGCTAACAACCCAGGAATGAGAATGAGGATGAGATGAAAAAAAAAATAGCATGAATACAGAGAAACCGGTCAACGGTAACATTCACTTCAGAATGTCTCCACTGCTGCTCGTTACACAACCACTCTGGTACAAAGTCTATTCCCGGAGCCATTAATGGCTTTGTATTTAGATGTTGCATGGGAGTCTATAATAGAGCTGCTTTGAGTCAGAGTTGAACTCAGGTTGTGGTGAATAACATCAGTCAGAGGTTCCTTTTTTTGGCCACTGTTCCAGAGCTGAATGCCTGGCTAACTAGCGTGAAGCATCTTTCCCTGATTACGTTCACATAGAACTGGAGGAAATTGGCCCCTCCATCATCTAAATGTGTAAACCTCCTGACCCAATTGTGTTCAGTGAGCGCTAAAACAAAGGAGTGATTTTGCGGGTCTCTTAGGAATTCCCCTGCTGTTCATTTTACAATTAGAAGCTTATCCAGCACAGCTTAGCTACTAGCGCCGACACAACACACTAGCTAATCAGCTTGGTCACAGTGGCGAGCTCTTAAACAAACGTGCCCACTTGTGCCACTGTGTGGTGTGGTGTGT
>NW_019949065.1:3721-12571 GCF_002910315.2 Salvelinus sp. IW2-2015
TCAGTGCATTCACCAAACTCAGTGAAAGCTGCTCTCTACAGAGAGAGAGAGACATACAAACACACACGCACACACACACTTTTCTAATATACAAGGAGTAACTCACATTGTGTTGTGTGTGTGTACTTGAGGGTAGAGTTCCTAAACTGCAGGCCAGCAGCATGCAGAGCGGCGTCAACACAGGAGTGGACTGGCTGGATTTCAGTACAGTACAGGAGTCAGCTCTATCATGGCTTAGGTGGACTTCAAACACCAGTTCTTGTAGATGTATCCAAAAAGCAGTCAGGTTTACCAGATAATATCCTTATTAAGTGTATTAATGCCGCATGTGTAGTATTGACTGAATTATGTCAGATAATGAGCGATAGGAGCAAAAATAACCACGATAATGATAATTTTCTAATAGAGAGGGGTAGCAACCTTAAATGAGAAACAGACAATTTGAAGACTATTTTCTTGATGCCAAATAGAATGGAGAAGATTAGATTAGAAGATAACTTTGTTTGTGATGTCAGTCTATTTAAAGTATACTAAATAACACGTTCTGTCAATACACTATGATTCAAGACAATTCATCAGTTTAGCAGTCCATCATGTACAGTCTATTATATACAGTATGTCACCTCCTCCAGATCATGTCTGTCCGATGACCTCGCCTAAGCATCTAGTGGAATCCTCTCTAACATCCTGACAGTCAGGCCACCGTTAAGCTGCCCTACCCTGACAGGGTCATGCCAGCCAGTCACACACACACACACACACACACAACACACCACACAACACACCACACACACCACACACACACACACCAGCCAGAAAACCCATTGCCGAAACCCATTCTTGTTTTGGCTAACATGCAGCTTTCGCCTTGTTTAGCAGTGAGGCCAGGATTCAGTACCTCAAACACAACTTTACCATTTGATTGGGCACAGAAATGTGCTAACAATGGTCAAGTTCATCCTCTAAATCTAGAGGCCAGTTAGTTAGTGGGCGGGAAGCAGCATACCACCGAGACAAAGGAGATCTAGCTAATCTCTGACAAGCAGAGATGGATTAAGAGAGGGATAAGGGTCAGGCCTGGGAATGTTTTTGACAAATCACTCCTTGGACCAACGCAGCTGGAGTTTGTCAACCTCCTCACAAGCTAACAAGACGGTCCTAATAAGATGACAGGGAGCTGAGGAGGAGGAAGCATCATGACAAAACAGAAACCGTGTGTGTGTGTGTGTGTGTGTGTGTGTGTGTGTGTGTACGTGCATGCAAGATTGTGTGCGGGTGCGCTATGGTGTGTGCGCTCGTGCGTACGCGCGTGTGAGCATTTGTGACTTTCCTCTGGCACTGGTCTGAATGAGTGGCGTCTCACAGTGGAAACCTCTTTCAAGGGGAACCCCAGTGGCTTAAGTAAATAAATGCTCATAGCAAGCTTCCAATGTTACACGGGGACTTCAACAATCTATGTATTTATGACATAGATAATGTACATGGAGAGATTACCTTTCTAATCATATAGTAACGTACATACTGGGATATCAGCAATACACTCAAAGCGACAGCCTACTCTTCAGCCGTCAAGTTTCCTGGCTCCTTGTTTGACCCTCCCGCAGTCCCACAGTGAGCTCAGTGCATAACACGTCCTCTCCCAACCCCAGTCCCAGGCCTCCAGGAGGGATTCAACAGCATACCGTTTCACAACAGCATACCAGCATTGACTCAGGCCAATAGACTGAGGCCAATAGACTGAGGCCAATAGACTGAGGCCAATAGACTGAGGCCAATAGACTGAGGCCAATAGACTGAGGCCAATAGACTGAGGCCAACGCTGTCTACGACATCCGAACAACACACAGTCTCACTGAAGTTCTTACTACGATCAAAATCAAGTTCTAGAATGCTCTCTTGGAAGCTAATACATCCTGCCAGAAGTCGAGAGAGCCTGGCACTATCAGGTTATGCTGCATTTTGATCCAAATGATTGACATATTACTCTAGATACCACGATTCATGTGGTTACGTTCAAAAGAATACAATATAACAATTGCTGGCACCATTCAAACCAATGAGGGTTTGGAACTTTAAAACCAATTATTTCAGAATCCTCATTTGGCAGATGGAACCTTAAAGTCCCAAAACTCTCAAAGAGCTGGATTATTTTCMTCCCATTCCCGGTTTTGCAGAGGGAATATTCCCGTTAAGCACACATTCCAGCTACGAAGGGGCGTTGCCGGTACATTCCAGCTGCAGAGGGACCATGCCGGAACATTCCAGGCCATAAAATCCCCCATCCGTCTCTCTATCCCTGACTCTGTCTCCACTCTCTTTCTCCATCGGCACACTCAGGCTCTCGTTAACTCCACAGACGAGAATACTGAGGCACAACGCCAGAGAGGCCCCACACAGCACATACACAGACTACATACTACTGTAGAGAGACAGAGGTGTGTGTGTGTGTGTGTGTGTGTTCTTCCACTTGCTCAGGTGAATGTCCTCTCTGAACCCTCAGGTGAGATTTGAACAGGAAGTGACATGTGATCATGTGTCAGCTTCCTGCTCACCTGTTCACCTGTCAACAAATCATTCAAACAGTCCCAGGCAGAGCACTGACCCATAGAGGAGAAGGAAGGTAGAGAATCAAACGCCATACTTGTCCTGGATTGGTTGAGAGAAGGACGGGTTCCACCTATAGAATCTGGTCCTTTTCTATGTTTCTCACAGTTCTCAGCCTATATGTTTTGTACTATACCATTGTTGTGTTTGGCCTCACTTTGAAGGAAACAGGCATGTGCCCTTTGTTAGTCATAGAGTGATACTGCTTGAGGCCAGTCGAAATAGAGCTGATTAATGAATTCGTGTTTCACCTTGAGAAGTCAAAAGTCTTACCCCTTTCCTCTTTTGACTTTATTGTGGGTGAAGCTGAGTCAAGCTTTCACTTTTATCGAACGCTTCCATTCTGTCTCTCTCTCTCCCTCCTCTTACCTCCGTCTCTCGCTGCTCTTTCTCCTCGTCTCTTTTGAAGTAGAGGATTCCTCCAGGAAACAAGGCGTGTCCTCTCTCCTGTTTGCAGAAAACGTTGGTGGAAGAGAGACTCTCCTCTCTCTCGAAACCTCAGCTCCACTCTAATCCCTAGAGCCCCTCATCCCTCTACTCAATCTCTAAAACACTCCACCTCCATAGTGATATTAATGTTTTGCAATGAAGGTCCTACAGTAGCCTAGGAGCATCTCTGTGGGGTACACCATGGTGTGCGAGGCAGTTAGCTTCTGTCCTCTCTGGGTTAATTGATTCAAGTAACAACTAGAAGGCTTATGGTCTCATCCCTTCATAGACTTACACAGTAATTATGACACTTCGAAGGTTCTCACTATCTGAGCCGCTTGCAGCATGACTGACTGTTGTCCACCCAATAAGGCAAAGAATGAATCTGTAATTAGAATAGGTGAAAGTTTTGAACAAACTCATTTCTTCCAAAATGAGGGAGAGAGGAGGAGAGGAGGAGAGAAGGAGAGAGAGAGAGACGAGATATTTTGTAGTATATAATTTCTTCACTTACTGCCTAAAAACTCTGGCTCAGACAGAGAAGGATACTATTATATGTTATTTAGCTGGCGTATGATGGCTGATCAACACTGTAACTCTTCAAGTCAGGTAAGCTTTTGGTTTTTAGTAATTTATTGCCACTCGGGGCTCGCCAGTATAGATGGTAATGCTGCTGTGATTATAACCTGTTCATGCTGATTTAAGTTTTAGTCCATGCACAGTAAGGTGAATGCCTTTTTTGCAAACTCAAAACCCAACATGCATAATTTCCATAAATGTATTTCTATAAAAAATAGAATGGATATACGGAATATGAAGTACAATAAATTCATAGTAACATGTAGACGCATTGGTATCATTAGCTTTTGCTCATTATTCTTTAGCTTAGTTATACTGCTTGAAGAATGTGTAGTGTGTTAGATCATTCGATAGCGAAGCTGAGAGGTCAAATATAGGCTTGTTCTCTTAGTAAGTTTACGCTTGGCTCTATAATCAGCTATGTACAGTAAACATTTTTGGTTGTGGTGGGAGACAACAAACAATTCATATGCTTCATGTGATTCGTGATGGGGTTGTTGTTACAGTGGACTGGACGGGAACATCTACAGAGCACTCTCGGGTTTGTGGATGTTGGGTAGGTGTGTTTCACGGTCTTTCAATTAAGCATACGTTATAAACGTAGTTCATAGGGCTATTTTTAGACTTTAAGCTTCTCTATAAGTACCGCATTCATTGCAAGAACCTAGGGTAGAGGGCAGGGCACGGAACAATAAACGAGGGAGGGATTGGAAACAGATATCCTATAAACGGGAACTTGCGATAAATATATTGAACTACTAAGACTATACGTTGAGGCAAAGATTGGTTTGGGGCACGTGAATTCAAATATGTGACTTACGGTTGGCAGAGATATCACGGCGATTTAAGATACTACGTATCTTTTGTATCATCAGTGTATAGAAGCCTAATACTTCTACTTTTGTCTTTTGTATTCTATAACATCATTATAGTCTATGTTGTTACATTAGCTAGTTGGTTTCGTTTTTTATAGTGACAGTTCTACTTTGGTTGTTGCATTTAGATTCAATTGGGAAGTGTATTTGGGTTTTCGAGTTGCGAAGGGCCTTTCTCTGTTCGACCTATTTAGATTGCATAGGTTTTGAACAAGACAGAATTTATATTAATAATCATGAATGTAACCGGTGCCTTGTGTATGGACAAGACTGTCAGTTTAGCAGTATATCTCTGCATCAGTGAGCCGTGAGAGCAATTAATATTATAAACAAAAGCTACATATAAGCTCTGGTGTGATATGGACCGCTAAACTGCAAGTCGCTAAGTGGATCAGGTTTTGAGGCCGACTAAGATAAATATTTGTATTTGGGGGGAATTATAAGTTGGGTTCAGGGAATTGTAGTCGCATCATGGAATAGACTGGTCCTAGTAGTTATATTGTGTGGATTCTCGGAGCTATTTAAAGGTGTTGAATGTAGACATTATCCGACTATCCAGACAGAGATTGCATGCGAGTTGTAGACCCATTTTGTCTGGGTTTATATATTGTCATTGTTAGTTGTCTAAGGGGTGCCTATGTGGGTGTTCGTTCACTGTGCTTTGCACTTATTGCTGGTCATCTCTTCCAGGTAGGTGTCTTGTTCTCCACTTCTCTCCTTCGTTGTTTATTGTCTTGAGGTGTGAAAGGGCAGTGGTGGTCTTGGTTCACACAAAGACTTTTTTCACTGGCTATATTTCTACGTTACGTACGCATCAAATTAATCAGTTCACTGATCCTCACTGTGGATATGGGGTGGACACATGTAAGTTTAGATTGCTGTGGGGCGACAGGAGTCTCAGATGTAGGAGTTGGGAATGGGAATCCTTCGTGATGTTGGTGTATACTCATACGGTTGATAGGAAAGGGAGTCTAGTGGAAGCGGGATATCGAGAACTATGGACGCCTTCTTAGGTTTTGTATTGGAGAGGTCTACTGTACCAGAGAAGGGACAGGAGGATTATTGCTTCTCGTACGGCTATAGGAACGCTATACCTGAGGACACGGGGTGTGCTTTCTGCTAGCGGTGACTTGTGAAGCGAACTCATTGAGTATGCACAATGGGGAGAGTGTTTTAGAAGAGTGGGTGGAGAGGAGCGATGTTGAGGTGTCTTCTAGGGGTGGTTGGAGATAGGTATGTAGGTTTCTCTACGCAGAGTGTGAAGAAAGGGGAGTTCCTCTTCTGCCCTAATGTCGTTGTTAGTATCTATCGGCAAATAACTTGCGAGTAGGAGACTAGGGACGTGGTGTTATGGTTTCTCGTGCGGGATTGTATATTTTCCACATATTATAGCTCATACTCCCTGAGTCTCCATTACCTCATAGGGTTCAGAGAGAAGAACATGGGCAGTGGTGAGTAGGGAGGTGGAGGGAGAGGGACGATAGAACGAGAAGCAGCTTAGGATACGTGTAACGTGTGAATTACAAGGAGGCCATACGCTTAGGACTGGCTAGTGGTTCAATTTCCTATAATATATACCATAGAGTTTTACTTCGCTAGGGAGGACCAAGGTTACGGGTGGTAGTATTCTTCAATTGTATCTTTTGATTCATGTGAACGTCATGGAGTCTTCTTGTCTTTCATATTTTATAGCTTACTTTACGTTGCAGATGAATGGCATCAGAGTTTGTGATACCCAAATGTCAGGATTGATGTTAGATATCGTGTGATCTCCATAGTGATGTCTATGTGATTGCTTATTTAAAGGTGTGGCTTTAGGCCGGACCATCACAAGTAGTGTGCGCAGCAGGATGTTAAGTCATCTGACACATACCTCCTAGGTCGCAGGATGGGGCTTGGGGGTGTAATTTAGTGGGGGTTGGGCCTATTCGCTCTTCTCACGGCCTGGGCATATGTCCTGGCTGTCATGTTGAGGTCCTTGCAGAGGGGCATATGGCTCTGATTGGGGGGGCTATATATTTTGGGTTGTTTGGCCAGGGTTTGCTTGGGTGGTTTTAGCTGATTGGGGTGTGGCTGGTATGCTTGGGGTCTGGGTGTAGGTCCTTTTAATTTACTTTTATTTAACCAGGTAAGTCTAGCTTGAGAACAAGTCTCATTTAGAACTGCGACCTTTTTTGCGTTATTCTGTGACCCTCTTGGCATGGGTTCCTCGGTGCTCGTCCTTAATTAAGAGGGGTTCTGGCGAGGGTGTCCCCTGGTCTGGGGGTGGTGTCCGTTGCTCTATTGCTGCCTGGGGCTACGGTTGAGGGATAGATGTCCTTCTAGGCGTCCGTTTCTTTGCTATTTCTCCTTCTTTTTCCTCTCACGCTTGCTTAGCCACATCCCTCGAATTGCGTGCGTTTTTTGAGGAGTTTACATGAGTGCTTTCCGTGTGGTTACGGGCTCGCGGTACTAAATTTCGCATATTATCTTTGAGTTCATCTCTTCGGTCTTCTTCTCTCTACATTTTCAAATTTTCTATATTGGTGGGTAGACGGCGGTTTAATGTTTACTTGCTTCTTCCCTCCCTTGTTTTCACGCGGGTACCCCGTTCCTGACTGTTTCGGTTTTTCTTCCTTCTAATGTCTTTATCGGTGTGCGTTAAGCTGAGGGACGATGAGATTCTTCAGTTGGTCGGGACAGGGTTTGGATTAGGCTGTGGGTGTTGCGTGTCGTATTCGTCTAGCCTAGGGCGCGAGGGGGAGATGCTCAGGCGTGCCAGGTCTAGGGAACCAGTCGGATTTGGCCATTCATTGGTTCAGTGTGCTTCTATGGAGTAACTTGGAAGCTTATTGCGTGACTTAGGGGTACCGAGGTTGTGCACTCTCACGGAACGGCGTGAAGCAGGTAGTGAGAAGCTGAATTACCCCCTACATTCCGCTTCAGAAATCAACAAACAGCTGTGTTTGTTTTCTTCTCTACAGATGAAATAGAGTCACGTTCATTTTCTGTTGCTGTGGTATTTCGTTTAGCTTGGCGCTATGTGTCTCTGTTTTCTGTGCAAATGGTGTATATGTGGTGCGGTTGGATGGTCTTGGAAGGCGGTGTTGTGCGTCGACGTATCGGCGGAACTGGGCGCGGTCCGCGCTGTGGTGGTTTTCTAACCTGGCCGCTTGGGATTGTTTCGGCATTTGGTCTGGCCCTGAGATTTGACGGGGTCGGTAGGGCTCTGCTAAATTTTCGTGCACATTGTCTGTGGGATTTATAATAGGAAGATTGACATATAATTCCACGACGACAATAGGGTGAGGGTATGGCTTTGTGCATAAAGTTCTCTGCTAGCGCTTGGGAGAAGTTTTTGGGGTGGCCCTCTTGTTTTAAGACGGGGTTTCTAGCGCGAAACAGGAAGGATATGCATGGCCCAAGTTTGTTTTCAGGTTGCACTCCTCGTTGGGTTTGGACTGTGTCTCGCGGAGGGCAAATAGTGTTTTAAGTGTTTCTTTTTGAATAGAACATCTTGAGGGATGAGTCATAGCACTACAGATTTATTGCATTCTGTTATTAAGTAGGATGTTAAATCAGGAATGCAGACGCATTAAGGCGCTGATAGGTGCAGGGGTAGGTCTTTTGGCATTCATGGGTAAGAGGATGGTATGTTACTAGGGCTTTTCAAGGCGGAGTTAGCATTTTCTTTGAAGTTTGGGGTAGTAGTTGTAGGGATAGTGGTGCATGGTGAACGGGGAATCCGCTATGGCGGTGTTGTGTGTCGTTGGGCCACATAATAGAATCGGTAGAGCAGCAGCACGGGGTTTGGGCGGTCAGATAACAAGCGCCAGTTTGTGGCGCTCAGGAAATCTGAGGTTCGGGGAATCAGTGGCTATGTGGGTCGGTCGGAGGCTCATGGTGTAGATTAGTCTGGGGCAGCAGCGAGGCTGGTGTCTGGGTCTCACTAGGTGTACTCGCGCTGAGTGAGTAGGCATTGATGGGTTGTGTACATGATGGGTGGAGGCATAACCGTAATGGTGTATCGTACTCCTCGTTGGAGAGTGGGCTGAAGTAAGAGGGGTGTGGTGGAGAGGGGTAGCTGTTTGGGCACTGGGCTCAATGGTAGGACTGGGCGGGGAGGGGCTTCGAAACATGAAGCGGCCGACTTGATAGCGGCTGACAGTAGGCTGTTAGAGTCGGTATTTGGGGTGTGATTAATGCTGCAGTGATGTTAATTCCTGCTAGGTGATCTATGAGATCGGATAGATCTCTCCTGTCATCAGTTATATTAGGTTGCATGGTAAGATCTCGGCATTGTTTGGAAGGTAGGCTCCGCGTGAGATGGGTAACCTTGGACTTGAGCCATTTATACTATAGTTCGCCCTACACGATGGTTGTG
>NW_019949066.1:0-3047 GCF_002910315.2 Salvelinus sp. IW2-2015
CCAATGTGGAATTAGAATTCTGTTGTTGTTGATGCCTGAAAACCTTCCATACACCTGCAATAGGTCCTTGTTTCACATTTCTGATTCACACTTATTCTACCTAGATCTGTAAAACAATTATAACACTCRTGTTTAAACTGTCAASCTTGTTTGTATTGAGAAGGTAAAACAATGTWMCAGCRATGTGAAGGGTTAACTCTGCTACAGAGCAGCACTGGGTGGGGAGGAGCATGTTGATGTCACTTTGCTAAAGTGAAACTAAAGTTGCTGAACGTGCTGTATGTTGCACACACGAATAAACTCTCTAAAACACTTCAGACATCTCTCTTAAACCACTACACAGTCTCCTATGTTTTTAAAACTACAGTAAATACTAGAGAAAAATCGGAGAAAAACGCTTACACTATTTTAAACAGAAACAGGTAAGTAGATTTACAAGGATGGGTGAATAAATATTACTGTGTATATTTATTTTTATCGTAATCTCCTGTTTTCTTCATCTACAGTACCAATGTTTAACTATARTTAGTAAATTGACGAATTTATACTGCATGTAGTACGGTTAATCAACTTTAATCAAGATTGGATAATGTCCAGGGACCTGTGCCGTGTTTACAATGTCACTGAAACTATCGAGAGCTGACTCATTCCAGGAAATGGAAAATGCTCCGTTAAAAAACATATATATTGTGTTAATGACTATTGATTATAATCTGGAGCTAGCTGGAGTCTTATTATTTTGATTTTAAGGTTTGCTGCAATTTGCTAAATAAAAATGTTGAACTTTAACTGGTTTACATTTTCGACTTTGCTCTCTCTCTCTAGATATGGCTTCATCCAGCATTCTCCTGTCTGAAGAGCAGTTCCTGTGCTCTATCTGTCTGGATGTGTTCACTGACCCAGTCACCACTTCATGTGGACACAACTTCTGCATTGCCTGTGTCACAAAGTACTGGGATAGCAAGGACCTGTGCCAATGTCCACTGTGTAAGGAGAAGTTCTACAGACAACCTGAGCTTCGTGTCAACACAACTTTCAGAGAGGTTGTAGAGAATTTTAAAAGGATGAGAGACAGACGTAAAGATGAATCCCCTCCCAAACCTGGAAAAGTGCCCTGTGACGTCTGCACTGGGAAGAAGCTCAGTGCCATGAAGTCCTGCCTGGTGTGTCTGGCCTCTTACTGTGAGACTCACCTGGAACCTCATCAGATAGCTCCAGCCTTCAAGAGACACAAACTGATCGACCCTGTGGAGAACCTGGAAGACAGGATCTGTAAGAAGCATGACAGACTCCTGGAGCTGTTCTGTAGAACTGACCAGACATGTGTGTGTCAGTTCTGCACTGAGGGAGACCACAAGACTCATGACACTGTCCCTATAGAGGAAGAGTGTGGAGAGAGGAAGGCTCAGCTGGGGAAAACTGAGGCAGAAGTGCAGCTGATTATCCAGGAGCGACTGAAGAAGGTTGATGAGATCAAACTCTCAGTAGATCTCAGCAAGATAGATGCAGAGAGGGAGATAGCAGACAGCTTACAGGTCTTCACTGCTCTGGTGCGCTCCATTGAGAAAAGCCAGGCTGAGCTGATTGAGGTGATTGAGGAGAAGCAGAAAGCAGCAGAGAGGCAGGCTGAAGGGCTCATTAAAGAACTGGAGCAGGAAATCACTGAGCTGAAGAGAAGAAGCACTGAACTGAAGCAGCTCTCACACACTGAGGACCACCTCCAACTTCTCCAGAACTTCCCATCCATAGCGTACACACATCAACCCACCAAGGACTGGTCTGAGATCAGTGTTCACAGGGATCTGTGTGTGGGGACTGTTAGGAGAGCTGTGTCTCAGCTTGAGGAGACACTGAATAAAGAGATGGAGAAGCTGCCTGAAGTCAAACTGAAGAGGATCCAGCAGTATGCAGTGGATGTGACTCTGGACCCTGATACAGCACATCCCAAACTCATCCTGTCTGAGGATAGGAAACAAGTAAGACGTGGAGACACACCACAGAATCTTCCTGACAATCCAAAAAGGTTTGATCTTTTTGCCATTGTCCTTGGACAGGATGGCTTCTCCTCAGGGAGATTTTACTATGAGGTGACGGTTAACGGTAAGACTAGGTGGACTTTAGGAGTGGCCAGAGAGTCCACTGACAGGAAGGGGTCTGTATCACCTAGCCCTGAATATGGACTATGGACTGTGTTCTTAATGGATGGGAATCAATACACAGCGTTTTCCTCCCCCCAAGTCATCCTGTCCCTGAGAGAGAAGCCTAAGAAGGTGGGGGTGTTTGTGGACTATGAGGAGGGTCTGGTCTCCTTTTACAATGTGGAGGCCAGGTCTCATATCTACTCTTTCACTGGTTGCACCTTTAAAGATAAACTCTTTCCCATCTTCATCCCCAGTAATAATGATGATGGAAAAAACTCAGCTCCTCTCATCATCTCTCCTGTCAATCACACAGGCTGATTAAACAATGGAGAGTGAATCTTTTTTCGGTTATTGCCCCAAATTGTAATTTGTGTTGACATTTTTTTTGAGCTTGTAATATACCATAATGCATCTTTGAAAATTTGCTAAGATATACTTAATGAATACAACACAGCTTTGGTGTCACCCTGTCTCAAAAACAAATGGTTTTCACCGCTTGGAACAATTGGAAATTAAGCTTTTCCTCCTGACTGTGGATGTAGTTGAATGTGAATAAGAACTTGCTTTTGAGCTGGTTTTCGGTTTTTGACAGTGAATGTAATAAAGGACGTACTTTTCCTTTGAGCGGGTTGTGGATGTAGGTGAGGATGAGGCCAGGGATCTCCACCAGGGTGATGATGAATGAGTCTTTGGCCACGGTGCCCAGGTTTTAGGGGGACAGTTGCGTCATAGAGGATAGGACGGGGTCAGGGCCAGCTGAGATGTATTCCTGATGTCCAKCACAGYGWACAGGAAAAGAGGAGTTTGAAATAGTATGTGGTACACTACAGACCTGGGTTCAAATAGTATTTGTTTTCTTTCAAATACTTTTGCCGTTTGATTGAGCCGGTATGGCGTGCCAGATGG
>NW_019949066.1:6144-12571 GCF_002910315.2 Salvelinus sp. IW2-2015
GAATACTAAGGGTGACATAATCAGAAGGTGTCTTAAGCACACTCTATATTCTTACCCTGTGAGTCTATACCTACTCTTGAATGCTACACGGTTTTGGCATTCTTCTGATTCTAAGTTAAACTCAAAGAGTGTGCTATTAATCAGTTAGCAGAAGGAATTGGGTATACCAACTTCCCATTTAAGGTGGAGCATCAGGTCTTTACTAATTTGTGGATAAAGGTCACGCGCTCTTTTAAGGCTCTGTTTAAACATAACTTCAGTACACTCCTGGAGCGCACTAAGCAGGATTTCATATGGTGGTCGTCTGTTCCCATTTCATTAGCAGGTCCCATTAATTCTGTTAAGATGACTGTACTACCTAGGTTTTTGTACTTATTCCAATTGATTCCCATTTTTCTGCCAAAGTCAATGTTCAAACAACTGGACAGCTACATTTCCAACTTCACTTGGAATAAGTAAAATCCACGAATGATAAAGGTATACGTAGAGAGACCTAAGCCCGCAGGCGGGCTGGACATTCCCCATTTTTTTACACTACTACTGGTCAGTAAATATATCTAAATGTGTTTATTGGGTTTCTACATTTGAAAGCAAGGATGGTCCAACTTGGGGCATCATGGAGTTACAGCCAAGCCTTCCAACTTCTCCTGTCTCGCTCCTGTCCTCCCCACTGCCCATGAACCTTGGCAGCCATGTTTTGAAACCCATTGTCAAGAACTCTCTTAAAATCTGGTCCCAATTCCGAAATCACTTTAGACAAGCAAGCGGCTTCTTTCCATTAACATCTAATCATCTCTTCCCAGCGTCACAGATTGACACAGGCTTTCCAGTTCTGGCATAGGAACGGTCTGGTGTTTTTCTGTGACCTATTTGTTGATACCACATTTGTCTCATACGATACCCTGAGGGGTTAACCATAATATTCCCAATACTCACCTTTTTAGATATCTGCAAACTCGCAGCTTTGCTTAAAAACATTTTCCTTCATTTCCACTAGAGCACACTCAGTGTCCAGTTGAGAGGTGCTTAGTTCTTAACCCATATCAAAAGGGCACAATCTCCAAATTATACAACATAATACAGAACATTAATCCGCATTCCTCGGCAAATACAAAATCTGCATGGGAGCAAGACATGGGTGGTGAGCTACGCGATATGGCAACAAAGTATTGAACGTATCCACACCTCATCATTTTGCATAAGGCATGGGCTCATTCAGTTTAAGGTTTTGCACCATCTCCATTACTCCATTGCAAAAATATACTCAAATGTGGACCCCAAGTGTTTGAGATGCCACCAGAGTCCAGCGACTGTTGGACACATGTTATGGTCATGCCAATCTTTGAGTGGCTTCTGGGACCCCATTTTTGAGGCAAAAAAAGAAACGTCCCTTTTCCAGGACCCTGTCTTTCAAAGAAAACTCGTAAAAATCCAAATAACTTCACAGATCTTCATTGTAAAGGGTTTAAACACTGTTTCCCATGCTTGTTCAATGAACCATAAACAATTTATGAACTGCACTGTGGAGGACGTCTTAGACACACGTTAAAGACGGTAAAATAAGTCACAGTTATGAAAACGTAGGACTAAAGAGCCTTCTACTGACTCTGAAACACCAAAGAAAGATGCCCGGTCCTGCTATCTGTGTGACGTGCCTTAGGCATTCGCAAGAGGATGAGACTGCAGATGTGCCAGGCAATAAATTGCAATGTTCATACTGTGAGACACCAAGACAGCTACAGGGAGACAGACAGCTGATGTCCTTGCAGGCAGACACGTGTAACACACTGCACAGATCGGTACATCCAAATCAACCTCGGGACAGGTACAGGTGCACATCAAATCCCGAGTTACCAGAAGGCACAATCCTCCATCAGTGTCTCAGCATGTCACAATAGGCTGAGAGAGGTTGGATAGGCTTGTTGCCTGTTAACGCAGGATCCTCACCAAATCCCGAACAATGTTGCTATTGCACAACACCACGTCGCTGGACCAGACACGGACTGAAAAAGTCTCTCACTGACGAGTCACGTTTTGTTCACAGGGTGATGGTCGGATTGCTTTTATGCGTCGAAGGAATGAGCGTTACACCGAGGCCTTACTCTGGAGCGAGATCGATTTGGAGGGGAGGGTCTGTCATTTCGGCGGTGTCACATCGGACTAGCTTTGTCATTGCAGCAATTCAACGCTGTGCGTTACAGGAGAATCCTCCTCATCATTGTACCTCTGCAGGCTCATCCTGACATACCCTCCAGCATGACAATTCCCCCAACCACTGACTCGTTCTGTGCGTGATTTCCTGCAAGACAGAATGTCAGTGTTCTGCATGGCCAGCAAAGAGCCAGATCTCAATCCCATTGAGCACGTCTGGACCTGTGGATCGGAGGGTGAGCTAGGCCATTCCCCCAGAAATGTCCAGGAACTTGCAGGTGCTTGAGGAAGAGTTGGGTAACATCTTACAGAAAGAGCTGGCAAATCTGGTGCTGTCCATGAGGAGATGCACTGCAGTATTAATGCAGCTGGTGGCCACACCAGATACTACTTTTGATTTGACCCCCCCTTTGTTCAGGACATATTCATTTCTGTAGTCACATGTCCTGGAACTGTTCAGTTTATGTCTCAGTGTTGAATCTTGTTATTTCATACAAATATTTAACATGTTAAGTTTGCTGAAAATAAACGCAGTGACAGTGAGAGACGTATCTTTTATTGCTAGTTTTTCCTTCTCTCTTCTAGATATGGCTTCCTCCAGCAGTCTCCATCTAAAGAGCAGTTTCGTGCTCTATCGTCTGGATGTTGTAATGAGCCAGTCTCCACTCATGTGGACTAACAGTTGAAGTCAGAAGTTTACATACACTTAGTTGGAGTCATTAACTTGTTTATAAACCACTGCACACATTTCTTGTTAACAAATATAGTTTTGGCAAGTCGGTTAGGATATCTACTTTGTGCATGAAACAAGTCATTTTTCCAACAATTGTTTACAGACAGATTATTTCCTTATGCTTCACTGTATCACCATCCAGTGTCAGAATTTACATAGATTAAGTTGACTGTGCCTTTAAACAGCTTGGAAATCCAGAAAATGATGTCATGGCTTTAGAAGCTTCTGATGGCTAATTACATCATTTGAGTCAATTGAGGTTAGCTGTGTATGTATTTCAAGGCTACTTCAAACTCAGTGCTCTTTGCTTGACATCATGGAAAATCAAAAGAATCAACCAAGACTCATAATTAAATTGTAGACCTCCACAAGTTGTTCATCCTTGGGAGCAATTTCCAATGCCAGAAGTAAACGTCATCTGTACAAACAATAGTATGCAAGTATAAACACCATGGACGACGCAGCCGTCATACCGCTCAGGAAGGAGATTAACGTACTTTGGTGTGAAAGTGCAAATCAATCAGAAAAACAGCAAGGACCTTTGTAAGATGCTGGAGGAAACAGGTACAAATGTGTCTTTATCCACAGTAAACAGTCCTATGTCGACATGACCTGAAAGGCTGCTCAGCAAGGAAGAGACACTGCTCCAAAATGCCATAAAAGCCAGACTACGGTTTGCAACTGCACATGGGACAAAGATCGTACTTTTTGAGAAATTGCTCTGGTCTGATGAAACAAAAATAGAATTGTTTGGCCAAAATTAATATTGTTATGTTTGAGGAAAAAGGGATGCTTGCAAGCCGAAGAACACCATTCAACTGTGAAGCAGGGGAAGCAGCATCATGTTGTGGGTGCTTTGCTGCAGGAGGACTTGTGCACTTCACAAATAGATAGCATCATGAGGTAGGAAAATTAGTGGATATATTGAAGCAACATCTCAAGACATCATCAGGAAGCTAAAGCTTGGTCGCAAATGGGTCTTCCAAATGGACAATGACCCCAAGCGTACTTCCAAATTGTGGCAAAATGGCCCAAGAACAACAATGTCAAGGTATTGGAGTGGCCATCCACAGCCCTGACCTCAATCCTATAGAACATTTGTGCGCAGAACTGAAAAAGCGGTGTGCGATCAAGGAGGCCTACAAACCTGATTCAGTTACACACTCTGTCAGGAGGAAAATTCACCCACTTATTGTGGGAAGCTTGTGGAAGGCTACCAGAAACATTTGATCCAAGTTAAACAATTTAAAGGCAATGCTACCAAATACTCATTGAGTGTATGTAAACTTCTGACCCACTGGGAATGTGATGAAAGAAATAAAAGCTGAAATAAATAATTATCTCTACTATTATTCTGACATTTCACATTCTTAAAACAAGGTAGTTATCCTAACTGACCTAAGACAGGGAATTTTTACTTGGATTAAATGTCAGGAATTGTGAAAAACTGAGTTTAAATGTATTTGGCTAAGGTGTATGTAAACTTCCGACTTCAACTGTAAGTGAATGTCATAAAGGACTTACTTTTCCTTTGATCTGGTTGTGGATTTAGGTAATTGTGAAAAAGGACTTTAAGCTGGTTGTTGCTACTGCATAAGTGAATTTGGTAAAGGACATACTCAACCTTTGACCTGGTTCCACAGTTCTGTACTTCGATAAAGGACATACTTTTCCTTTGAGCTGGCTGTGGATCCAAGACCGTGTATGAAAAGGGAAATAATGTGCCTCTAAGCTGGTTTTAGGTTAGTTTAGGATAGTGACTGAATATGATAAAATACATACTTTTATTTTGAGCTGCTTGTACAGTGCCTTCAGAAAGTACTCACGCCCCTTGACTTATTCCACATTTTATTGTTACAGCCCGAATTCAAAATATATATTTTTTTCACCCATCTACACAAAGTAATATATATATATATATATATATATATATATATGCAAATGTATTGCAAATGAAAATACAGAAATATTACATTTACATAAGTATTCACATCCCGTAGTCAATAGATGCTAGAATCGCTTTTGGCAGCGATTACTACGGAGTCTTTCTGGGTAAGTCTCCGTTATTCTTTATACAATTCTTCAAGCTCTGTTAAGTTGGTTGTTGATCATAGCTAGACAGCCATTTTCAAGTCTTGCCATAGATTTTCAAACTGATTTAYGAACATTCAATGTCATCTTGGTAAGCAACTCCATTGTGTATATGGCCTTGTGTTTTAGCTTATTGTCCTGCTGAAAGATGAATTTGTCTCTCATTGTCTGTTGGAAAGCAGACTGAACCAGGAGGTTTTCCTCTAGGATTTTGCCTGTGCTTAGCTCTATTCATTTTCTTTTTATCCTAAACAACTCCCTAGTCCTTGCCTATGACAAGCATACCCATAACATGATGCCGCCACCTCCATGCTTGAAAATATGAAGAGTGGTATTGGAAAACCTCCCTGGTCTTTGTGGTTGAATCTGTTTGAAATTCACTGCTCGACTGAGGGACTTTACAGATAATTGTWTATGTGGGGTACAAAGATGAGGTAGTAATTTAAAAATTCTGTTAAACACTATTATTGCACGCAGAGTGAGTCCATGCAACTTATTAGGTGACTTGTTAAGCACATTTTTACTCCTGAATAAAGGGTTTGAATACTTATTGACTCAAGACATCTCAGCTTTTCATTTTTTATTAACTTGTACAAATTTCAAAAAATATAATTCAACTTTGACATTATGGGGTATTGTGTGTAGGCCAGCGACAAAATGTCCTCACCTACAGTAAATGTAATCCATTTTAAAATCAGGCTATAACAACAAAATGTGGAAAAAGTCCAGGGGTGTGAATAGTTTCCGAAGGCAGTGTAAATGTAGGTGAGGATGAGGCGAGGGATCTCCACCAGGGTGATCCCTACCACGGTGCCCAGGTGGTAGCGGGCCAGACGCAGCATAGACGACAGGATGGGGGGTCATGGGCATCTGGGATTTATTGCTGATGTCCACCAGAGGGTAGATGAAAAGAAGAGATAGAGATAGAAATAGTCAATTCATGCGGCAGAGCTGGGTTCAAATAGTTTATTTTCTTTCAAATATTTGATGATTGAACCGTTTGGCCTGCCAGATGGTGGGTTGGCACTTTTGGAATTATTGCCATTTTCCTTGACGTCAGGCGAGCTCAACAGTTTTGGGCAACAAATACAAAAATTTTTTCTTGACAAGAAAAACAAACACTTTGAACCCTGGTCTGATAGGAAAGCTATTTCCAAGTTAACACAAGCACAGATAACATCACAAATTAAAGTTCCATTAACTTATTGTTGAGGTAATACAGTCCAGTAAAAAAGTCTGCGACACCCTACCTCATTCCAGGGTTTTTCTTTATTTTTACCTATTTTCTACATGTAGAATTATGTGAAGACATCAAAACTATGAAATCACAATATGAATCAGTGTAGTAGACCAAAAAAATGTTATCATCAAAAATAGATTATATATTCTAATTTCTTCTTTTTTACCTTGATGACAGCTTTGCACACTCTGTGTAACAGTATTGCTTCCGTC
>NW_019949067.1:0-12565 GCF_002910315.2 Salvelinus sp. IW2-2015
CACTGACTCCAGTCATCACCCAATACAGATGTCTTCACTTGGTCTACGTCCCCATGACCTCACCTTCCTCCCAAAGTGTGCCCTTGTTCACTTCCCTTCACTGAWTTAAAAGGAAATGACTGGTATAAGAAATATGGTGGAAACTGACTRGCCCATGCCTCCACCAACCCAATGCTATTAGATTTGTGGGAAGTAGTGAACGAGTGCACATTTGCAGGAGAAAGTAGATATTATTGGGACTCTTTTAGATCTGTCCATAAAGCCAATGGAGGATGAGACTCATAGCCCCCTAGTGGCTATAGTAGGGAAATGCAGAAATATAATTCTAATAATATAGACAGTAACCGGACAGTTTATTAGGTACATCAGCTCATTCACCAAAATGGATGGCTCCTACAGCCAGTGAGTAACGTGGCTGTGGCTTGCTATATAAAGCAGGCAGACAGGCATTCAGCTACTGTTCCATTGAAAGTTAGAATGGGCAAAACGAGTGACCTAAGCGACGTTGAGCGTGGTATGATTGTTGGTGCCAGGTATGATTGTTGGTGCCAGGTATGATTGTTGGTGCCAGGTACTCCAGATCCAGAATCTCATCAACGTCTGCCCTCCTGGGCTTTTCACACACGACAGTCTAGGGTTTACCGAGAATGGCACGACAAACAAAAACCGTCCAGTCAGTGGCAGTCCCGGGGGAAAACATCTCGTTGATGAGAGGTCAAAGGAGAACGGCTAGAGTGGTGCAAGGTAACAGTCTGGCCACAAACAGACAGATAACGGAGCAGTACAACAGTGGTACAAGGTAACAGTCGGGCCACAAACAGACAGATAACGGAGCAGTACAACAGTGGTGTGCAGAACATCATCTCAGAACACACAACTTGTCGGTTCTTGTCACAGATGGGCTATTGCAGCAGACGACCACACCGGGTTCCACTCCTATCAGCTAAAAACAACAGGAAGCAGCTCCAGTGGGCACACAATCACCAACACTGGACAGTTGAGGAATGGAACAACATCGCCTGGTCTGACAAATCCCGGTTCCTGTTGCGTCAAGCTGATGCAGAGTCATAATTTGGCGTATGCAGCATGAGTCCATGGACTCATCCTGCCTGGTGTCAACGGTACAGGCCGGTGGCGGTGGTGTACTGGTGGGGAATGTTTCCTGGCACACCTTAGGTCCCTTGATACCAATTGAGAAAATAACGTTTCCGACACTTTGTAGAATCCATGCCCCAAAGAATTCAGGCTGTTCTGGAGGCAAAGGGAGTCCGACCCGGTACTAGATGGGTGTACCTAATAAACTGGCCAGTGAGTGTATATTTGATTTAAAGTGCCATGTACAGTATGCCTATAATAAACTATGTGAAAGATGGGGACTTGTTCTCCTATGTGAGGGGATAAGAGGAGGTCAGGTATAGATGGGACACAGCTTTTGGCAACAAAAAACCTTTGCTAACCCTTACACTTTTCCTTACCTTAACCTAATTCTCCTAAACTGCTACGTCAATTCTCCTAACCTGCTGCGTAAGTTCTAAACCTGCTGTGTAAGGTGAATTTTGACAAAAGCTGTATCTCTTCTAGTCAAAAACACTAGGGGGAGGGGCTTTTATTTCCTGGTTAGTTTAGAAGGTCAGAGGTCAAATGGTCAGAGGTGGGGTTACTGTGGGGTGGTTATAGAGTTAGATAGAGGGGGAACTTGGCCCAAAGATAGGAGCTGAGCTCTCTAGTACATCTCTATGGGGGTGGGTTCCTTGGGGGACATTTTGAGTGAAGGTCGTCCCTCCCTCTCTACTTCTCTCCGTCTCGGTGGTGCAGCCTTCTCTCGTACTGGCGCTTGGTGATGACGTATTTGAAGAACTCGTAGACGGACCAGCTGATGGCGGTGGAGGGCATCTGATAGATGATCCTGGCCTGGACGCCCTTAAAGAACGCCGCCCCGCCCCCCATCCTGTACACAGTCCGGAACGCCTCCCCTAACCCCGAGATGCGGCGCCCCCCAGTGGCCGACGCCGTCCCTACACTCGCTCCAACCTCCAGCGCTCCTGGGACCTCGGCATGGACCGCTAGGGCCTCCTGGGTGTTGAGGAGGGTCTTACAGACATCCAGCGGGGTGGTGGCGGCGGCGGCAATGGCCCCGGCAAGCGCCCCGGAGATGACGTGAGAGGAGGGGTTGTACTGTCTGTGGGGGTTGAGCAGCTCCTGGAGGTACTCGTAGGTCATGAAGTGGAGAGCCTGGAAGGGGACGTTCATGGTCAGCTGCGTTGTGTAGGAGCGGTAGAAGGCCCCGGGGCCCTCGCGCCTCCAGATGGAGCCCATGCAGTCAGACACGCCGCGGTACGGGGAGTTGTACATCTGCATACGCTGCTTCACCACTAGGGGGGAGAGAAAGAGAGTTTAGAAAGAAAAAGGAACAGATGTTGAAAACACACTGGAGCTTTTAAAGTACACAACCAGACAGAGAGGAAGTTCAGCCTAGAGGAGGAAAGGGAGGAAGGTCAGCCTAGAGGAGGAAAGGGAAGTTCAGCCTTGAGGAGAAAAAGGGAAGAGAGGAAGTTCAGCCTAGAGGAGGAAAAGGGAGGAGAGGAATTTCAGCCTAGAGGAGGAAAAGGGAGGAGAGGAAGTTCAGCCTAGAGGAGGAAAAGGGAGAGGAGAGGAAGTTCAGCCTAGAAGAAATGGAAGAGGAAGGTCAGCCTAGAGGAGGAAAGGGAGAGGAAGTTCAGCCTAGAGGAGGAAAAGGGAGAGGAAGTTCAGCCTAGAAGAAACGGAAGAGGGAAGGTCAGCCTAGAGGAAAAGGGAGAGGAAGTTCAGCCTAGAGGAGGAAAAGGGAGAGGAAGGTCAGCCTAGAGGAAACGGAAGAGGAAGGTCAGCCTAGAGGAAAAGGGAGAGGAAGTTCAGCCTAGAGGAGGAAAAGGAAGAGGAGAGGAAGTTCAGCCTAGAAGAAACGGAAGAGGAAGGTCAGCCTAGAGGAAAAGGGAGAGGAAGAAAGAACAGGTGATGGGAGGACAGAGAAGAAAATAATAGTTGAAAGGAAAAGAGTACCACATCTAGTCAAAACAGAGATATTAGGCTTTTAATGAGGGATACAGTTGAGACACACCATCAAGGGATTCCCCACTGCAGCCAATCAGAATGAGATGAAACCAGTCTCTAAAGGAAACACTACTTAGGAAAGTAAAAGGAAATGGGGCTTAATGGAATTCAGAACACCAGAAAGTTCAAAGCGTCCAATCCCGTCCCTAGTGACCCAGCCGGTGGACCAATGGCACAGCTGGCTGGCACACCTGGGCCTGGTCAGGTTGCTATGGAAACACCAATCACCATGGCCAGATGTGTGTGAGCCAGCGGATGTTAATGCTATACACTTGAGGGAGCAGGATGTAAACACACACCTGCAAACCGGTCGACTAATGACACTCACAGATGTGKGTTCCGATGCCCCTTTAGTTAGATGATGCTAACCCTCAACACTGATCTAAGGCCAGTTTTACTTTTCCTGCCCTAAAGGTCAAGGATAGGATATGACTAATGTAAGCTGATCCTATATCTGTGCCTACTAGCAACTTCTACCCAGGTGCTGCTCCTAATGGGCACCCCCAGTCCAGTCTCAGAGCTCCCCCTAGTGTCCTGTAGCAGTATATAAAGAGTTGTGGGGAGGTGCTGTACATATTCAGACAGAGAAGGGATTACTGTTCTATTAATGTATCAGGGAGTCTGACGCTGCAGATATCTACAGTGTTTATCAGGTGACATCTCATGCCATCATTTTTTGTAGTTTACTTAGTGCCTTATTGCAACAGGATGCATGTTTTTTTAATTATTTTTAATTCTGTACCAGGCATCGTCTTTTCACTCTGTCATTTAGGTTATAATTTGGAAACAACAATTTGTTGATCCCATCTTCAGTTTTCTCTCATCACAGCGTAAACTCTGCACCCTGTTTTAAGTCACCGTTGCCTCATGGTTAAATCCCTGAGCGATTTCCTTTGTCTCCGGCAACTGAGAAGGAAGATCTTTGTAGTGACTGGGTGTATGATACACCATCAAATTTATAATTAATAACTTACCCATGCTAAAAGGATATCATGTCTCTTTTTTTTTTACCATCTACCAAATAGGTGCCCTGGCTTTGCGGAGGCATGGAAAACCTTCCTGTCTTTTGTATTGAATCAGTGTCTTGAAATTCACTGCTTGAACTGAGGGACCTACAATTACCTGTATGTGTGGGGTACAGAGACTAGGTAGTTCTTTCAGAAAATCACTTAAACCATATTTATTGCACATTTGTTTAGTCCATTAACTTTATTATGTGACTTAAGCATAATTGGTTATCCTTTTAAACGTATTGATTGGTCTTGCCAACTGACAAAGGGGTTGATACTTACTGACTTGACATTTCGGGCATTTCATTTGAGTCATTTGTAAACTTTCAAAACATTTCCACTTTTCATTATGGGATACTGTGTGTGTCGGCAGATGACACACAATCTTAATTTGAATCCAATGAGTTGAGGGCTGTAAGTACAACAAAATGTGAAATCGTCAGGGGTGTGAATACTGTCTGAAGGCAGGCACTGTATTTTCTAATGTGCTGACCTTTTTAGAATCAATCTTGACTTGTTGCACACTTTCTGTCACTCACTTTACTAGGGACATATGTCTCAAGTCATTGGGTTGTTGTGAGGCTGATATGGCTGTCATGGGCTAGTTAGAGACTACCTTCCTCATTGATCTGGTTTAGTTTCCTAGCCGGAGCCTGCCTGTGTTGAAACGGTGCTCTGACAGACGTCACTCGTGGTTAAATACAGGAAATGTGCGTTGGCGCTCCTTCCTCCTCTCTCTCGCTGTTTCCTCCATAGAATTTTCAAAATAACCAATTTCTCTCTTGCTGCTGAGGACCTTTTACAGGTGTGTTCACTGTCTCTCTGTTGTCGCAATGGAGGATTTCTTTTGATAAGTGCCAGTTAGGGGCTCTGGTAAAAAGAGGCAACTATTCAGGGTACAGGGTGCTTGTAACACTGGCCTGTGCGGTGCCATTAGGTACACAGCTTCACCTGTCTGAGCGAGGGCAGTTTCTCTCCACTGCCCGTCCGTTTTGTCTGTTGAATATGACAGGATTCTAAAGTGGCCGCCCTTCTAGCTAGAAGACAGGTCTGGCCCTGTTATCTAGCTTGCATCGTAGCCAGTATGGCCTGGTGGGTGTTGTAACGCACGGTCATGTGGGTGCTGAAATGCCGGAATTGACCCGTGAGCCTGGCATCATCGGTGGGTAGTTAGGCCCATTCGAGCTACAGTAACAGAAACTTTCAGAACGCCAATAGAGAGATACTGTAAGTGCAACTGCCGTTTTGAGCGATGATCAACTTTAAGATCTTTAAGTGATTAACAATAAGAATCATATCTTGTATGAATTATGGACAATGCTCTAGTAGCTTCTAAATGTGGTATTGTGGATCTGAAAGACGTTGTATGAGGTTCACTGTGACAAACTGAAGAGGAATGCAGTTGCCAAGCCATGATGATCAAAGCCCACAAACACTTTGACAGCAAACCAGTGAACGATGAGCGTTATAAACAACCATGACGATGAGCGTTAGTACAACCATGACGACGAGGCGTTATAACAACATGACGACGAGCTGTTATAAACCATACACGCTATAAACAGACGAACGAGCGTTATACAACCATGCGACGACGTATCAAACCACGCGCGGTTTATAACACCATGACGACGAGCGTTATAACAAAGACCAGCGTATACCGTGACGACGAGCGTTATACAACTATGACGAACGCAGACGTTAGAACCAGACGCACTTTAACATGACGAGTTATAACAACCATGACGACGCGTATATAACGAACCATGACGACGAGCGTTATAAAACAGACCGACTTTACAATGACGAGAGCGTTACTAACAACCATGAGAGAGCGTTATAACAACCATGACGACGAGCTTGATAACAACCAGACGACGAGCTGACTTTCCTCAACACGACGAGCGTGACTTTCCTTCACAAGACGACCGCGGACTCTCGTCACAGACGACCGCGGACTCTCCTCACCGACGACCGGACCCCACGAGCCGGCCAACTCTCCTCACAGCGAGACCGCGGACTCTCCTCACACGAGCACGCGACGTCTCCTCACCACGACGACCGGACTCTCCTCACACGACGACCGCGACTCTCCTCACACAGACGACCGCGACTCTCTCACAAGAACGACCGTGACCTCCCTCAAAGACGACCGTGACTCTCCCAGCACGACGACCGTTGACTCTCCTCACACGACGACCGTGACTCTCCTCACAACGACGACCGGCTTTACCGACAGTGCTTTCCTCACAAGAACGAGCCAAACATTGTTTTTGCATCCCAAATGCATCATATTCCTTTACTATCAGTGCCCTACTTGACCAGGCCCTCCAGTAGTCCCAGTCAGAGGTAGTGATGTAGGCATCACAACAGGGTGACATTGATACACTTCACTACAGGAGAGAAGACCACTAATATGTGAGCTGTTTCCCCATCTGCTGTACTGTACTCTGGTGTCACGCTGTTGCTACACGGGCTTGTGGCTGATGGGCTGCAGCATCTAGGCTCTATATAATGGAGAGACGAGAAGGACGAGAGAGAACGAGGACGGGAAGAGGAGGGCAAGAAATCATTCGGAAAGGGGAGACTTTCCCAGGATCAGCGTGTTAGTTAACCCCTATCCTTTCATTCTCTGAAGGGACTCGTCAGGTGTCTTGTCTACATACCATGGTAATGCTAAGTCTTGGTCAAATAACGTTATGCAACCGGTGCGTTCTGATGTTTCTATTTCCTGAAGAGGAGCAGGATGGGGGATGAAAGCGTGTACCATTGTTGCTGTAGACTCACGCAACATAGGTGGTGTGCTGTGTGTGTGTGTGTGCACTGGCAACTTCGCAGGGCGTCGATGGCGCCGCTGTGAAAGCGAAAAGGGACAGTAAAATGGAATAAACATTGGAGTACGTTTAAATGTGTAGAATGGTTGACTGTTAGCCTCCCGTGTTTTCCTAGTACATGGGTTGGAGGGGATTGCCAAGACAACTGTGTTGAGGTCTATGCTAACACTGTTGTATTGTTCTGATAATGGTGACGGTGCAGAAATGGCCTTAAAATGTAAGCTGGGACCTATCTGTCTTTGCAAAAAACACAACACTGAAACCACTTTAGAAAAATGAATTTGGGGCAAGTCTTTTAGAGCTTTGTTAAAAAAAATAATATTATATATACAACAAAACACTGTTTCTCCAATTCATCTGACTTCCCGGTTTCCCAGAAGTGGTGTGATAGTCATGAGGGGAATTCTCATCCCATGCTCTCCAGATAGTCATTTTCCCCACCCTTCCGTCTTGGGTCCTCTGTGAGTTGGGATAAAGGAGCTATTCTACTCTTGACGCAATCTCAGAAGTTGTTTTTATTGCTCCATCCTTCTCACGAGCATTATTCCTGTGTGACACAGTGACATGTGCCCTGTGACAGAGAAGGTGGACCCAGTAGCTCAGGCCTATTTATTCTCTCTTGGCATTGTGCATGCGTCTCACCTATTAACTGACCTGAGCGTAAACACGGAACATACTGATAGGCTATACAGAGAAACGTCTACTGTAATTGGGACTGGTGAACTGCACTGTGACTGCACCTCTTACTTTTTCACATATCAGTTTATGACGCCACTAATTAGCTGAACGTATGAAAGATGTTGAACTATGCATTGATGCCCTTCTCGATTTCTCCCGCCCCCTCTTCTACATTCTTTCTGTCCCTCTCTCTCCCTCCTTTATCCCTCCTTGTCTTCCCTCGCCTCTCTCTCTCCGACGCGGATGCGAGCCCTGCAAGCCCGAGTCCGGGGCGCGTTACCGTAACTGTGATGGACGCGCTACGTCAGATCGTGCGTACCGGGGGGTGTGGGCGACCTGTGAGGGGACTGAATGGTCATGGCGATAGGGGGCGGGGCAAGCCATGCTCTGTACTTTGCCTGTTATGAGAAACTCAATTCTAATCACGCAACGTGGTCCCCAGGGAAGCGAACAGCATCTTTGCTACATGGTACGGTGTCACAGCCACACATGCACTGAGGACATTGACATTGTGCGAACATACTGTACCTTAGAATGATTAGCGATGTTGCCCTTAATTTGAAAACCACACGTCATGACGAGACCGACAGATTAAGGAAAAGTATGAGGAAGTTGCCAGTGCGCCAACTGCTGTGTGTTTTGGCCTTACTGGACTGGTAATCCAACCATCTCTCTACCCTGCTCTGCATTCTTTTTCAACAGGAATGGCAGCTGCATGGCCACTGTACTCGCATGATGCAATCATGAACCCAGCAGAAGCGTAAAACTGTTGTGTGTGCGTACTTTGTGTGTGTGTGCGTGCTATACTTTGTAGTCGAGCATCACTTTGTGTCGTGTCGTGCATGCATACTTGTGTGTGTGTGCCATGCATACTTTGTGTGTGTGCGTGCGTGCAAATACTTTGTGTGTGTGGTGCGTAGCATACTTTGTGTGTGGTGGTGACGTGCATACTTTGTGCGTGCCGTGCATACTTTGTGTGTGTGTGCGTGCATTACTTTTGTGTGCGTGTCGGTTACTTGTGGTTTGTGCGTTACTGTGTGTCTTTGTGCGTACTGTGTGTGTGGGTACTGTGTGTGTAAAGGGTCGTGGGTTGTTGAACGCAGGAATTCTTGTTTTCATGCAGAAAAAGGAAGATAAAACGCTAATAAATGTTCTTGCTGCGTTTTGCAAACGCAGATCTAAATTGCTATTGTAAATTCATGCTCCAAATCATATGAATGTAAAAGGGTGGGTTTCATGCTGCAGCTGCACTCTCTGATGAAATAATATCATCGTCTCTTGGTCATTGGCACCCCAAGCGCTCTGATGAAATATATTCGTCTCTTGTCATTGGATTCACCAGACAGCGCTCCTGGATGAAATAATATATCGTCTCTGTCATTGCATCCACCCGACAGTGCTTGACTCATGTGTAGGATACCATTCTCCGGTATTTTCGCTCAGGTGTCATTTGCTCGGTAGAAAGTTAAATTGCAAGATTAACTTTAAGCAAAATCCTTTTGAAATGTAGCTGCTACATTCTTCAGCTAGAATAGATTTCCCTCCAGCTGGCGACAGATTTTCAGTGTAGAATATTCTAAAATCTGCATAAAAACAATAGGCCATTTTCCACCAGAGATGTTTCCATCAAATTACTTGTTGCGGATTAAAGGCTGCTGCCTGGATTACGTAGTCGTACATAAAATTCTTTTGCAGTTAAAAAAAGCCAAGTTAAAGTGGCGTTTCATCGCATTTTCCAACTCTATGATGGTTTTGTCAAAACCATTGTGTACGTTACATTGGCGAGTGTGTCGCACTTGGTCTTGGCACGTCGCTCAGCCAATCAGCTGGCAGATACAGCTGCGGTAGAGCTTACTTAGAGTCTGTTACCGGGCCCGGGCCGGACGTTCAGGCGAGTAGGGCCTGTTCTCATAGACTTAGGCGTGAGCAGGGCTCGGGATCATTAAAGCCATCACTAACATTTTTATGTGGAGGCATTTCTCGCGCCTTGCTGCGTCAAGTTCAATGATAGTCTGGCTAATATCATATTATGGTGTCATAAGTGTTTCATTCACAAATATAAAACAGGGGATTTTTGACAGAAAATAATTATACTCGATCAAAACTCAAGGATTATTGATGAGGAAAAGTAGCTACACTAACTGCTAATCTTCATTGTCTCTGCATGAGCTAGAGCAGCCAAGCTGAGCCGCTTGCTATGGATACTCGGAGCAGCCCAAGCATCGTCATCATGTCAGCAAGAATAAGACCCGCCAGTATGTCCTATGCACCTAAATAAAGTAATGCGCTATTCTCAGAACTGGTCTTGCTAAATTATTTAGAATCCTTATCATTCTCAGCTAGATCTTTCTTATCTTTGAAATTGTATTCTAAACGTGTACATCAGTTTAGACCAGGTCATAGCACTCTCTCTGCTGCATCCCTCCTTGATGTTGGTTACTCGATGGCTAAAAGGCAACATTGACATCTTCATTGACCTTGCGATACTGTTGAATCCTCATTACCAATTCGGAGGCTTTACCTCAATTGGCCAGACAGCCTGCATGTAACTGGTTGTAAAATTACTTAACCAGATGGAACACTCCATGTGTATAGGTTTCCTGATATTGCCAAAATGGTGTCCGCAGGCGGTCGATTCTGGTCTTACTTTTTACTGTTAATACGAGTATGGTTATCATCCCCCACGGTTGACCAGGTAGTCTCTGAACTACAGTCTGCCTTCATCTGTATTACAAGAACTTTATTGACCTGAAATTAGTATTTGGAATTCAGTAAACTAAGCACATGTTGTTTCCTGGAGCACATATATATAAAAATGCTCTGATTTAGCATGGATTTTGGATGGTGTCCTATGATTTGCGTCCTGCTTAACAAATATCTGGGCATCTGGATAGATGAAAGCTGTCTTTTAAAATAATATTGATAGTTAAAAATCTGAGAATAAAAAATGTCTTCTGGTAGAAATAGGTCCTGCCTCTCGCCTAAATAAGCAAGAAAGCAGGTATGCAGTTTCCGTTTCCTATCGGTCGTAGGCCTATGTGCGACATCATCTGTATGAACGCGAGCTGCCACTTAATGAAGCTGTTAGATGCAGTTTGTCATGGCGCAGCTGCGCTTTATTAAGGTGACAAGTTAATGTCATCCGCTGCATTTCTGATGTCGCGTAGGTGATACATTGCATGTTTAATTCATGGTCTAAAGCCTTTTACAAAAGTCCCTGCTGTCCTAACATTTCCTAAACTTTAGACAATGTTTACCAACCCAGTCTCAGGGAATTGGTTAACCTGGAAACTTCCTTTGGTCTCTACAGAGTTATGTAAATCACTTAGTTGTTTCCAAATTAGGTAAAATTGTCTTTGAATGTGAATGTTTCTGTGCCTTCAGTCCATTCAGAAAGCTATTGAAACCTAATTAATGATGAATTGTGATGTTCTGGTGCCTCTAGGCTTCAGAGAACTGATTGAAACTATCTAATTGCATGGTAATGTGATGTTCTGGTGCCTCTAGGTCCATTCAGAAAGCTGATTGAAACCTAATAATGAAGAATGTGATCGTTCTGGTGCCTCTAGGCAGTCAGAAGCTGATTGAAACCTAATTATGATGAAGTGTGTTTCTGGTCCTCTGCAGTCCATTTCAGAAATGCTGATCTGAAACCTAATTACATGATGAATGTGATTTTGGTGCCTCTAGGTCATTCAAAAGCTGATTGAAACCTAATAATGAGAATGTGATGTTCTGGTGCCTCAGTCCATTCAGAAAGCTGATTGAAACCTAATTAATGATGAATGTGATGTTCGGTGCCTTCTAGTCCAGTTCAGAAGCTGATTGAAACCTAATTAATGTAGATGTATGTTCTCGGTGCCTCTAGGTCCAGTCGAAACTGATTGAAACCTAATTAATGATGAATTGTGAATGTTCTGGTGCCTCTAGTCCTTCAGAAAGCTTTTGAACTAATTCTAATGATGAATGTGATGTTCTGGTGCCTCTAGGTCCATGTCAGAAAGCTGATTGAACTAATTAATGAATGAATGTGATGTTCTGTGCCTCTAAGGTCATTCAGAAAGCTGATTGAAACTGTAATGACTGAATGTGTTTGTTTTTTATGCCCATGTTGTTCTTTCTTACTTGCATTTTGTATTTATATTCATGTGTTTTTTTCTGTCATTCAAGGCACAAACAGACCTTGGTCTCATGTATGACTCTGATAAGAATTAAAGGGTTAAATAAAATATTGAAAAGGAGCATCCAAGCTCTCATCATGTGCATTTCCCCCTGTGAAGTTATCACTTATTTCATCTGGTACTAATAAACGGCATGCTTTCCTAACGATTTTTCCTTCGTGACGAGGACCACACATGTCATCACGTGACTCCCAAATTTACTTCAATATGACTGGTTATCTATATCAATATTTGCACCTAATGTTCTCTCACACATTTTCTGGCAGAAGTCATTTTACAGAACAAAAGATCTCACACCTTGGTCTAGCGCGTGCTTTTATAACGTTTGGGAATTAGTGCTCTTGTCCAACAGGCCTGTCTATGAAAGTGTTTATCGACTTAAGAAGGTTGAATGGAAACCTGGTGATTGATAACAGAAATATATCAAACACATTCTTTTAAATTGTTAGCTCATTTACTTATATGCTCTAGCTCAAATAACATTGCAGCTTCTGTTGTTCCCGTCTCTGATGAAAGCGATTTCTGTTCGAATGTGTTTGCTGTTATGTAATTTTGCTGTGATGAAAAACTAGAGTTCACTGCTCTATTACAAGCAAAAAAAACACAGATTTTGATAATAAAACACAGGTGAAATGGTTTAAGACGCAGAGTTTTTTGATGGTGTGGTTGAAAATGCTGGAAGTTCTGACGAGCTAAATGCGACCGTGTGTGTGTGTGTGTGTGGTGTGTGTGTGGTGGTTGTGTGTGTGTACACACTACAGTGATGTGATGT
>NW_019949068.1:0-20052 GCF_002910315.2 Salvelinus sp. IW2-2015
CTGAACTCTAACTGTAGAAACTACCTGTTATAATCTACTGTAGTAACCTACCTGTTATAATTCGTATCAGTAATAACTACCTGTTTTTATAATCTAACTGTAGTAACTACCTGTTTATAATCTACTGAAATATACTGTTAGTAACTACCTGTTATAATCTACAGTAATAACTACCTGTTATACATCTACTGTAAGTAACTACCTGTTTATAATCTACTGAATTACTGTAAGTAACTACCTGTTAGAATCTACCAGTAATAACTACCTGTTATAATCCTAGCTGTAGTAACTACTGTTATAATCTACTATAGTAAACTACCTGTTATTAATCTACAGTAATTAACTACCTGTTATAATATTTCTACTGTAGTAACTACCTGTTATAATCTACTTGTTATTAACTACCTGTTATAAATCTACTGTAGTTAACTACCTGTTATAACTCTACTGAATCTACTGTAGAAACTACCTGTTTATAATCTACTGAGTAAACTACCTGTTATATCTCACTGTTAGTAACTACCTGTTATAATCTACTGAATCTACTGTAGTAACTACCTGTTTATATATCTACTGTAAGTCTACCTGTTAATCTACTGTAGTAACTACTGTAGTTAAACTACCTGTTATAATCTACTGTAGTAACTACCTGTTATAATCTACTGTAGTAACTACCTGTTATAATCTACTGTAGTAACTACTGTTACAATCTACTGAATTCTACCGTAGAAACTACCTGTTATATTACTAACTGAATCTACTGTAGTAACTACCTGTTAAATCTACTGTAGTAACTACCTGTTATAATCTACTGTAGTAACTACCTTTATAATCTACTGTAGTAACTATCCTGTTATAATCTACTGTAGTACTACCTTTAATAATCTACTGAATCTACTGTAGTACTACCTGTTATAATCTACTGTAGTAACAACCTGTTATAATCTACTGTAGTAAACTACCAGTTATAATCTACTGTAGTAACTTACAGTTATAATCTTACTGTATAACTACCATTTATAATCTACTGTAGTAACTACCTGTTATAAATCTACTGTAGTAACTACCTGTTATAATCTACTGTAAGTAACTACTGTTATAATCTTACTGTAGTACCTTAACCTGTTTATAATCTACTGTAGTAACTACCTGTTTATATCTACTGTAGTAACTACTTGTTATAATCTACTGTAGTAACTACTGTTATAATTACACTGTAGTAATACCTGTTATAATCTACTGTAGTAACTACTGTTATAATCTACTGTAAGTAACTACCTGTTAATCTATTTCGTAGTAACTACCTGTTATAATCTACTGTAGTAAACTACTGTTATAATCTACTGTAGTAACTACATGTTAATATTTACTGTAATACTACATGTAATACTGTAGTAACTATGTTTTACTCTGTAATAAACCTGTATAATCTACTGTATAACACCTGTTATAATCTACTGTAATAACTACCTGTTATAACTCTACTTTGTAAGTAACTACCTGTTATAATCTACTGTAAAACTAACCTGGTTCTTCGTTATAATCTACTGTAGTAACTACCTGTTATAATCTACTGTTTATATACACCTGTTTATAATCTACGTAATAACTACCTGTTATAATCTAACTGTATGTAACTACCTGTTTATAATCTACTGTAGTAACTACCTGTTATAATCTACTTAGTAACTACCTGTTATAATCTACTGTAGTAACTACCTGTTATAATCTCTGTAGTAACTACCTGTTATAATCTACCTGTATAACTACTTTATAAACTCCTGTCTAATCTACCTGTTAGTATCTACTGTAGTAACTACCTGTTATAAACTTACTGTAGTAACTACCCTGTTAATTACATCTACCTGTAATGTAGAACTACCTGTTATAATCTACTGTAGTAACTACCTGTTATAATCTAGCGTAGTAACTACCATGTTAATATCTATGTAGTAACTACATGTTAATATCCTACTGTAGTAACTACCTGTTTATAATCTACTGTAGTAACTACCTGTTATAATCTACTGTATAACTACCTGTTAATCTACTGTAATAACACTGTTATAATCTACTGTAGTAACTACCTGTTATAATCTACCTGTAGTAACTACCTGTTATAATACTGTAGTAACTACCTGTGTATAATCTACTGTGTAAACCTACTGTTATAACTGTAGTACTACCGTTTATAATCTACTGTAGTAACTACCTCGTTTATAATCTACTGTTGGTCTGTCTGCCAGGACCACTAGAGAGAAACTGTCTGTCTGTCTGCAGGACACTAGAGAGAAACACTGTCTGTCTGTCTGTCTGTCTGCAGGACCACTAGAGAGAACACTGTCTGTTGTCTGTCTCAGGACACTAGAAGAACCACTGTCTTGCTGTCTGCAGGACCACTAGAGAGAACACTGTCTGTCTGTCTGTCCTGTCCTGTCTGTCTGTCTGTCTGTCTGTCTGTCCTGTCTGTCTGTCTGTCTGTCTGTCGTCTGTCTGTCTGTCTACAGGACCACTAGAGAGAACACTGTCTGTCTGTCTGTCTGCAGGCACCACTATAGAGAACACTGTTGTCTGTCTCAGGACACTAGAGAGAACACTGTCTGTCTGTCTGTCTACAGGACCACTAGAGAGAACACTGTATTTGTCTGTCTGCAGACTACTAGATGAGACCAACTGTTCTGTCTGTCTGTCCGTCTACAGGAACCACTAGAGAGAACACTGTATTGTCTGTTGCAGGACTACTAGATGAGAACCACTGTCTGTCTGTCTGCCAGGGACCCACTAGAGAGAACACTGTCTGTCGTCTGTCGTCTGCAGGACCACAGTGAGAGAAACATGTCTGTCTTGTCTGCAGGACACTAGAGAGAACACTGGTCTGCCTGTCTGTCTTTCCTGCCCAGGAACCACTTAGAGAGAACACTGTCTGTCTGTCTGATGTCTGTCTGTTCTGGTCTGTCTGTCTGTCTGTCTGTCTGTCCTGTCTGTCTGTCCCTGCTGTCTTGTCTGTCTGTCAATAAACCTCAAACAGAGATTTCTGAGCATGTGAGGCTTGAGAGAGAGAGACTGAACGAGAGTGAGGAGGTATCTGTAATGAAAGGTCATGCTAATGAAGCGTGACTGTGGCTAACAAGCTACCCACTAACGTTGTCTCACGCGAGCCCCCCCCCCCCCCTCCGAGGCCATGGGCCGAGGCGTCCAACAACTGCCCGATCACTAATGGGACTCATCTGAACATTCTAACACCAACCAGTAATGTTTTTCTTTTAATCTACTGTCATACCACTCTGGAAGGAGACGTGTTCTTGTTCTCCTAGAGATGAACGTACTTGGTGAGAAAAGGTGCAAATCAACCCAGAACAACAGCAAAGACCTTGTGATGATGCCGGAGGAAACAGATACAAAAGTATCTATATCCCAATTAAAACAGTCCTTATCGACAATAACCTGAAAGGCCGCTCAGCATGGAAGAAGCCACTGCTTCCCAAAACCGCCAATAAAAAGCACAGACTATGGTTTTCCAACTGCACATGGGGACAAAGATCGTACTTTTTGGGAGAATGTCCTTTGCGTTCTGAATGAACAAAATAGAACTGTTTGGCCATAAATGACACAATCGTTTAAATTTGGAGGAAAAAGGGGAGGTTGCCAAGTTTGACAGTAAACATCATCCCAACCGTGAAGCGACGGGGGGGGGGGCAGATCATGTTGTGGTTGCTTTGCTGCAGGAGGGACTGGTGCACTTCACAAAATATGATGGCATTCATGAGAGTTGAAAATTAATGTGGATATATTTTGAAGCAACATCTCAAAGACATCAGTCAGGAAGTTAAGCTGTGGTCGCAAATGGTCTTTCCAAATGGACAAGACCCCACGCATACTTCCAAAGTTGTGGCAAATGGCTAAGGACAACGAAAGTCAAGGTATTGGATGGCCATCACAAAGCCCTGACCTAATCCTATAGACAATTTGAGCAGAACTGAAGAAGTGTGTCTGAGCAAGGAGGCCTACAAACCTGACTAGTTATACCAGCTCTGTCAGGGGAAGTGGGACAAAATTCACCCAATTATTGTGGAAAGCTGCGAGAGGCTACCCGAAACGTTTGGACGCAAGTTAAACAATTTAAAAGGCAATGCTACCAAATACTAATTGGATGTGTATGTAACTTCTGACCCACTGTTGGAAGTGATGAAATAAATAAAAAGCTGAAATAAATATCTCCCTCTATTAATTCTGACATTCACATTCTATTCAAGAATAAAGTGGTGACTCCTAACTGCACCTAAACAGCGGCATTGTTTTACTCAGATTAAATTTAGGAATGTGAAAAATGAGTTTAATGTATTGCTAAAGGTGTAGATCGTAACGTTCCGACTTCAACTGTAATGTATGTAGTCTACACAGTAGATATATTATCGTATGACCACCGGGAGAGATTCTACACAGAGTAGAGATACCTATACGGTATGGACACCGGGAGAATTACACAGTAGAGATACTATACGTATGGACCCGGGAGAATCTACACAAGTAGAGATATATTATACGTAGGACACGGGAGAATCTACACAGGAAGATACTATTATACGTATGGACACCGGAGAATCTACACAGGAGATATTTATACGTATGGAACACCGGGAAGAGATCTACACAGTCAGATATATTAAGTATGGACACGGGAGAATCTACACAGTCAGATATAGTTATACGTTGGACACGGAGAAATCTTACACAGTAGATATTTATAACGTATGGACACCGGGAGAATACAGCAGTAGATATATTATACGTTGGACACCCGGAGAACTACACAGGAGATATACTAATACGTATGGACACCGGGGAGAATCTACACAGTGAGATATATATACGTATGGACACCGGGGAGAATCTACACAGTAGAGATATCATATTATACGTATGGACACCGGGAGAATATCTACACAGCTAGAGATACTATTACGTATGGACATCCGGGAGAATCTCACAGTAGATATATTATACGTATGGACACCGGGAGAATCTACACCGTAGAATATATTATACGTATTGGCACCGGGAGATCTACACAGATAGATATATTATATACGTATGGACCAACGGGAGATGCTACACAGGAGATTATTATAACGATATGGACACCGGAAGAATCTAACACAGTAGATATATTATACGTATGGACCACCGGGAGAATCTACACAGTAGATATATTATACCGTATGAGGCACCGGAGAAATCTACACAGGAGAATATTATACTGATGGAACATCCGGGAGAATCTACACAGGAGAATGATTATTAATACCGTATGGACACCGGGAGAATCGTGAACAGTAGCATATATTATACTCTGGAACGGGAGAAATCTACACAGTAGATATATTATCGTATGGACCACCGCGGAGAATCTACACAGTAATATATTAATACGTATGGACACCGGGAGAATCTACACCGTAAGAGATACTATAGTAGAGGACACCGGGAGAATCTACACAGTTAGATATTACTATACGTATGTGGACAGCCGGAGAATCTACACACGGAGATATATTATACGTATGGGACACCGGGAGAATCTACACAGTAGATATACTAATACGTATGGACACCGTGAGAATCTACACAGGAGATATATTAATAGACTATGGAACACCGGGAGAATCTACACAGTATCAGTAAGGAGATATTAGATCAATACATCTACAAACAGTCTACTAAATACAAATTTACAGGTAGCTTAGGGTTGAGGTTCGGTTTGAAGTTATGTTAGGGTTTAGTTTGAGGTTAGGTTGAGATAGGTTAGGGTTAGTGTTTAGGGTTAGGTTAGTTGAGGGTTTGGTTAGTTGAGTTAGTTGAAGGCTTTGAGGTTCAGTTTGCAGTGAGCTTTAGGTTGAGGTTCGTGTCGGTTGAAGGTTTGGTTAGTTTGAGGTTAGGTTGAGGTTGAGGTTAGTTATATAAGTTTGAGCTTAGGTGAGGTTCGGTTTAGGTTGAAGGTTTGTTAGTTGAGGTTAGCTGAAGAACTGGTTAGTTTAGGTTAGGTTGAGTTAGGTTGGGGTCAGTTTGTTTAGGTGCGGTTTAAGGTTGAGTTATGCTGCGGTTAGGTTGAGTTAGGTAGTTTAGGTCTGCGGTTAGGTTTGAGTTGAGTTGAGTTAAGGATTGAGTTTAGGTTGAGTTAGGTTGAGTTAGGTTAGTTAGGTTGCGTTAGGTTTGAGTTAGGTTGAGGGTCAGTTTGTTTAGGTTCGAGTTAGGGTAGTTTAGGTTTGAGTTAGGTTAGTTTACGGTTTTGAAGTTAGGTTAGTTCTGTTAGGTTGCCCGGTTAGGTTGAGTTAGGTTGCAGCGGTCAGTTTGTTTAGGTTTAGCGGTTAGGTTAGTTAGGTTAGTTTAGGTTGAGTTAGGTTATTAGTTTGATTAGTAGTTTAGGTTGAGTTAGGTTGAGTTAGGTTGAGTTAGGTGTGAGTTAGGGTGTAGTTCCGTAGCTTGGTTTCCTGTAGAGGTTGAGTTATGTGTCTCACCAGTAGAGGTATGGTTTTGTAGTAGATTATAACAGTTACCGGTTTGGTCAAACAATGAGATTGAACATGCCCCATCGTTACAGGAACCTCCTGTAACTAGTTTGATGAACATGGCAGGCTGTCAATGTATAATATTCAAAGTGAACGTCATTCAGCAGACAGTGGGCTTTGCCTGCACCCAGAGAGTGTTGTGTGTCAGAGATATGGCTGTGTCCTAAATGGGTCCGTAGACAGCCTATATCTCTGCAGATAGGCCCTATTCCAAATTGAAAGCCGTGTTCCACGAAGAGATGGCTTCCATTTTGAAACCGGTAAAATCTAAACTTTGTAAAAAGCTATTATAGAACGGAGTGTTGATCTGTGTTCCGTATCCCAGCATTACCTGCTCCAGATGACATCATCACAGGGGATGATCCCTGACCGCCGCCGGGAGAGAGTTTGTAATCCCGTCTCCCTGGTAACCACCCATTGTCATGGTGACAGCTGAGCTCTCTGAGAAGGATAGAGAGAGCTGCTGTGTGGGATTGGAGAGGAGAGGAGGAGGGGGAGATGGAGGGGAGGCCCTGCTGTGGCCTGACTGATAACCCCAGAGTCTTAACACCCTTCCCCAGCAGCTCCTAGTACTTTATCCCCCTGTCTGACACGGGCCTCCACACCCCATCACCCCTGGAGACGACACAGCAATACACTGGCTGTATACGCAGTGGGAATTGCCTTGACACAGATGTAGACTTAGGCCTGTTTTGAAGTGTGCTGAAGGTCTAGATGGGGGCTGATACTAGTGTTGGGCTGTCTTAACATGACCTCTTCATGACCTCTTGTTTCATCTGAAGGCTACAGGGTTGACGATGTGTGTTATGTTTTGGGGGAGGGTGTAAATTGATTGGACAAAGAGACTTGGTTGATCTGCCTGCTGATATAACATCAAAAAGAGGTTTATCATGAAAATACTGTTTACTTCATGTTTTCTCCTCCNGAGAGATGAGGAGGGAGAAGAGGAGGGAGGATAAGAGGAAGGACAAGAGGAGGAGAGAGAGAGGAAGGGAGAGAGCGAGGGAGGAGAAGAGGAAGGAGAAGAGGAGGGAGGGAGAAGAGGAGAGGAAGAGGAGAGGGAGAAGAAGAGAGGAGAGAGGAGAAGAGGAGGAGCAGAGGAAAGGAGGAGGAGAGTGGAGAGAGAGAAGCAAGAGGAGGGAAGAGAAGAGGGAGGACGAGGAGGAGAGGAGGGAGAAGAAGAAGAGTGAAAGAACAGTTGTTGAAAGAGGAGGAGAGAAGAGAGAGGAAGGGAGGAGGAGAGTGGAGAGGGAGAAGAAAGGAGAGAGAAGAGGGAAAACAGGGTTGAATGAGAGGAAGGAGAGGATGAAACAGGAAGGCAGTTATGATGAATGAATTCAGGGGATCAAGTTTGTGACAATTCCTAAACCAAGTCGACAGACACTGAGGAGGATAGAAGTACAATCAGTCGTGACAGTCAGTCAGCCTACAACAACCCTGTGGATCAACTAAGCCTCAATCACATCTGCCCCCTCTGGTAACAAGCTTATCACTACCATTGGGCAACCCCATAACAAATCTATCCCCGGAGAGGAGAGAGAGAAGAGGAAAGATGAAGGAGAGATGGAGGAGAGATGGACAGGGGTAGTTTTTTGTTGTGCTGTATACAGAATGTCATAAGTAGGGGATGGGGAGGAGAGAGGAGAGAGACTGGAGGAGACAAGGTGAAGTAGAGGATAAAGGGCGAGCAAAACCCAGCCAAACCCAACCACACAACACCAGCCCAAACCCAGCCCAAACCCAAACCGCAGCCCAGCAGCCAGCCCAAACCCAACCCAGCCACCGCCAACCACAGCCCAACCAACCCAACCAGCCCAACCCAGCCAGCCCAGCCCAACCCAGTCCCAACCCAACCAGCCAACCAACACACACCACAAGCAGCACCCACACCCAAACCCAACCACAACCCAACCCAACACAACCCAACCCAAACCCCGAGCGCCAACCCAGCCCAAGCCCAACCCACCCAGCCCCAAGCCAACCAGCCCAAACCCGCCCAGCCCACCCAGCCCAAGCCCAAGCCAAACCAGCCCAACCCGCCCAACAACCAACTCACCCTCCCTCACCCCCTCCCAGCCTCCTCACCCCCCATAGTTAACTCACCCTCCCCAGGTTAACTCCCTTCCCAGCCTCCTCACCCTCCCCCAGGTTAACTCACCCTCCCAAGCATCCCTCCTCTCCCCCAGGTTAACTCACCCTCCCCAGTTCTCCCTCAACCCTTCCTTCAGCTCCTCACCCTCCCCCAGGGTTAACGTCACCCTCCCCCAGTCCTCACCCTCCCCCAGCCTCCCTCACCCCCCCCAGGTTAACTTCCTCCCCCAGCCTCCCACCATCCCCGAAGTTAACTCCCCCTCCCCCAGGTTAACTCCCCTCCCCCAGGTTAACTCACCCCCTCCCAGGTTAACTCACCCTCCCCCACCCTCCTCACCCTCCCCCAGTTAACTCCCCTCCCCCAGGTTAACTCAACCCTCCCCAGCCTCCCTCCCTCCCCAGTTAACTCCCCGTCCCCAGGTTAAACTCACCCTCCCCCACCTCCCTCCACCTCCGCCAGGTTAACTCCCCTCACCCAGGTCTAACTCACCCCAGAATACGTTGTCTCCCCTCAAGCATATTCTGAAGAGTGTTTCAGCTCCTTCACTGTTATACTGTAGCTGGCCATCCACCCCAGCATATCCACAACAGATCTACACACACTTACCACACACACACACAGAGGGAGAAAAAAGTAAGGTCTAGTCTGTAGTCTTATCAGGTCTAGCCGTCTAGTCAGGTCTGTAGGTCTTAGATGTCTAGTCAGGTCTAGTCTCAGGTCTAGTATGTCTAGTCAGGTCTAGTCAAGGTCTAGTAATGTCTAGTCATGTCTAGTCAGGTTACGTCAAGGTCTTAGTAATGTCTAAGTAGTAGTGTCAGATGGCTCGTCAGTCGTTGTCTAGGTCTCTGTCTGCCTAGTTCTGGTCTAGCTTCAGGTCTAGTAATGCAGGTCTAGTCAGGTCTAGTATGTCTAGATATGTCGTGTCAGGGCTCGTCAGTCTTGTCTGGTCTAGGTCTGGTCTAGTCAGTTCTAGTCAGTTAGTCAGGCTAGTCAGGTCTGTCAGTCTTAGTAATGTCTGTATGTCGTGTAGGTCTAGTCATGTTATCAGTCTAGTCAGGTTCTAGTAATCCTAAGGTTTTGGGCCTTTCTAGGAGTTTTTCTAGCCACCGTGCTTCTACACCTGCATTGCTGCTGTTTGGGGTTTTAGGCTGGGGTTTTCTTGGTACAGCCTTCGAGATATTTAGCTGGATGTACGAAGGGCTATCTAAAATAAAACTGATTGTTATATCAATGTCTAGTAATGTCGTGTAGGGCTCGTCAGGCTTAGTCTCTGGTCTATGTCAGTCTAGTCAGGGCTCGTCGTCTATCAGGGCTCGTCAGGTCGAGTAATGTCTAGTAATGTCTGTTCAGTCTTGTCAGGTCTTTGTCAGGTCTTGTCAGGTCTTGTCAGGTCTTGTCAGGCTTGTAGTCTAGTCAGTCTGTGTCAGGTCTAGTAAAGTCTTGACCTGGAGGACAAATTTACTATTATTTCTATAGCACTTGCTCTGCTCTGTGTTGTGTGTGTGTGTGTGTGTGTGTGTGTGTGTGTGTGTGTGTGTCGTGTAGTTGTGTGTGTTGTGTTGTGGGTGTGGTGTGTGTGGTGTTGTGTGTTGTGTGTGTGTGTGTTGTGTGATGTATGAGACGGAGAAGAAGAGAATGAGGAGTGAGAGAGAGAGAGAGGAGGACCAGAGAGAGAGAGAGAGAGAGTAACCTACCTGCGATCATGTCGGTCCACAGAGCTCAGCTTGGACAGACCTGCTGTCTGAGGCCACTTCTTGTGCTGGTCTGAATGTTCCTCACACTCTTCCTCAGGATGGCTTTGTGAACATGGACCACACCTGGTGAGCAACAACACACACAGACTCATACCTGGTGACACAACAACACACACAGACTCATCACCTGTGACACAACAACACACACAGACTCATCACCTGGTGACACAACAACACACAGACTCATCACCTGGTGACACAAAACACACACAGCGTCATCACCTGGTGACGCAACATCACACACAGCGTCATCACTGGTGACGCAACAACACTCACAGACTCAATCACCTGGTGACACAACAACACACCAAGACTCATCACCTGGTGACACAACACACACACAGACTCACACCTGGTGAACACACAAACACACACAGACTCATCACCTGGTGACACAACAACACACACAGACTCATCACCTGGTGACACAACAACACACACAGAGTCATCACCTGTGACACAAACACAACAGAACTTTTTCTGATCTAAGTCTCACTGCGTATTCGACATTTGAAAGGGGATATTGTAAAAAAAGAAATGAGTACCTAGCACCCTGAGATTGGAAACTGGGATCCTCAGAGCAGTAGCTTGCACTTTAAGCTCTCCGCTATCCCGCCACACTAGCCAGCCGCCACCTACTAGATGGTAATATGCGCTGCGTTGCCCTAGTGGACAGTATGAACTTGCACGGGGACCTGGAGAAACGTCTAATACGCGAGGATCTGGTGTGGACCTTGCTGCTTTTCATTCAACCACCTTTCATTGTCGTCTCATACTGAATACTGTTATATCATTCATGGTTGATAAGGGTTGTTAAAGTTCTGAAACTATCCCAAATTTTAATTTAAGGACCAAAACATTTTATGCAGAATAGTTCCACCGATTCCATGGCACATATAGGGTTGCAAAGGGGTCGGAAAACTTCTGGAATTTCCGGAATATTCGGACTTGATTTTCCATGGGAATTTAAGCCCGGGAATTTGGGGAATTTTGCTTAAATTCGTTTTTAAAAAAGTTAGCTTATAACACCTTTTTTGTGGGATACACATTAGGCAATTCTAGATCTTGTGGCATATTTTGGTTAAACTATCCACAATTCAATGGAATTGCAACCCTCTGCACACACAATGCACTCATCCATCACATGTACAGCTGATTCTCAAGATCTTGTACACGAATGAGATGCTATTGAACCCACACTACTACACTGTCTGAGCCAAGGACTACATGCTTTCTGGTAAGTTTTGGTTACAATACTGGGTGAGGTGAATATATTTTATATGACATACATGATTTTTTGTTAACTAGTAAATCATTTCTAACTTGTTAACAATTTCTGCTAGTTCGTTTTTGCTACCATGTGGGTTTTAGCTTGCTTGAGCCTGCTAACTGAGAAGTGTTAATTCACCTGTTTCCATACATGTTTCATTTGAAAACATTTATCCTAAAAAGGAGTTGTTTAATCGAACTGCTTAACTATTTATCTGTACATGGAATTGTTTTGGGGTTTTTTTACTCATTTTTTTTGCAAATCTTTACAGGACAATGTCACGGGCACTATCTGATGTGTGGAGACATTTCACTGCAGCTGCAACTAATGTAGAAGGAAAAGCCGTGTACATTTGCAAATACTGTGCCAAATCATATGTGAAGAATAACACAAAGATGCAGAATCATATGGCCAAGTGCATAAAGTTCCCTCAGCGCTCACGACAAGCAACCTCTGAGAAAAGTCCCTCTACTTCTATTCGCGGTGTAAATGATGAATCAGACACCTTATCGATAGCAACAGCTCACGGTCTTCCTGGAATCAGATGTGTTTTTGACTCAATGGAGGAACGTAGTCAGAGAAATGCTGATGAATGTTTTGCTCGAGCTCTGTACGCAACTGGTTCACCTCTGATGCTCACAGGCAATGTGTATTGGAAGAGATTACTGAATGTTCTTCGCCCAGCATACACCCCTCCGACCAGACATGCTTTATCTACTCATTTGCTGGATGCAGAGTTCAACAGAGTTCAATTGAAGGTCAAGCAAATCATAGAGAAAGCAGACTGTATTGCAATTATCTCTGATCGGTGGTCGAACGTCCGTGGGCAAGGAATAATTAACTACATCATCTCCACCCCTCAACCAGTATTCTACAAGAGCACAGACACAAGGGACAGCAGACACATACACCGGTCTCTACATTACAGATGAGATGAAGGCAGTCATCAATGACCTTGTACCACAGAAGGTATTTGCACTGTTGACAGACAATGCTACGAACATGAAGGCTGCTTGGTCTAAAGTGTAGGAGTCCTACCCTCACATCACACCTATTGGCTGTGCTGCTCATGCATTGAATCTGCTCCTCAAGGACATCATGGCACTGAAAACAAGAGAGCCAAGGAAATGGTTCTGTATGTGAAGGGTCATCAAGTTATAGCAGAAATCTACCTCACAAAACAAAGTGAGAAGAATAAGAGCACCACATTGAAGCTGCCCAGCAACACCCGTTGGGGTGGTGTTGTCATCATGTTTGACAGTCTCCTGGAGGGGAAGGAGTCTCTCCAAGAAATGGCCATATCACAGTCTGCCGATACGAACAGCCCCATCAAGAGGATCCTCCTGGATGATGTATTTTGGGAGAGAGTGGTAAGCAGCCTGAAACTCCTGAAACCTATAGCAGTAGCCATTGGCCGGATTGAGGGAGACAATGCCATCCTGTCTGATGTTCAGACTCTGCTTGYAGATGTAAGAGAAGAAATCCGTACTGCCCTGCCCACCTCACTGTTGCTCCAAGCAGAGGAAACTGCAGTTCTGAAATACATCAAAAAGCGTGAAGACTTCTGCCTGAAKCCCAAACACGCCGCAGCGTACATGTTGGACCCCAAGTATGCTGGCAAGAGCATCCTGTCTGGTGCAGAGATCAACAAGGCCTAYGGTGTCATCACTACGGTGTCTCGCCACCTTGGCCTGGATGAGGTCAAGTATCTTGGCAGTCTGGCGAAGTACACTTCCAAGCAAGGGCTTTGGGATGGAGATGCAATATGGCAGTCGTGCCAACATATCTCATCAGCCACCTGGTGGAAGGGACTTTGTGGATCTGAGGCTCTTTCCCCTGTTGCCTCCATCATCCTCCAAATCCCACCAACATCAGCCGCCTCAGAGCGCAACCGGTCCTTGTTTGGGAACACACACACCAAAACATGCAACTGACTGACCAATAGAATGGTTGAAAAATTGGTGGCCATCCGGGCAAATTTGAGGCTTTTTGAGCCTGACAACGAGCCATCCTCAACAAGGTTGGAAAGTGACAGTGAAGACGAGGTCTCAGAGTCTGATGTTCAAGAGGTGGACATTGAGGAGGTCCAGGGAGAAGACATGGAAGCCTGAGAGGAAGACAACCAAAGCTTTAGGTTCTAGACTATCATTTTACAGATGTATGTTGAAAACGTTTTTGGGAGATGCGAGGCAAGAATCAAGAGGATATAATTATGGTCAGATTTGTCAAATGGAGGGCGAGGAAGAGCTTTGTATGCATCTATGTGTGTGGAGTTTAGGCGGTCTAGAGTTTTTTTTTGTGGTTGCATGTGACACGCTGGTAGAAATTAGGTACAATTATTTAAGTTTGCCTGCATTAAAGTCCCCGGCCACTAGGAGCGCCGCTTCCTTCTACAGCTCGTTGAGTGCAGTCTTAGTGCCAGCATGGGTTTGTGGTGGTAAATAGATGGCCACGAACAATATAGATGAGAACTCTCTTGGTAGATAGTGTGGTCAACAGCTTATCATGAGGTATTCTACCTCAGGGGAGCAATACTTCGAGACTTCTTTAATATTAGACATGGTGCACCAGCAGTTATTGACAAATAGAAACACGCCCATCGTGTTAGCGAAAGTAGCTACTCTGTTCTGCCAATGCAGGGAAAACCCAGACAGCTCTATATCATTTGTGTCTTTGTTCAGCCACGACTCGGTGAAACATAAGACATTACAGTTGTTAGTATAGTCTCAACCGTAGATCATCCGGTTTATTCTCCAGTGATTGGCCAATAGAACCGATGGTAGTGGTGATTTACTCACTCGCCTACGAATCCTCACAAGGCCCCCTGACCCTTCTCTCTCTGTATCTCCGTCTTTTCTTCACAGTAATGACAGGGATTTGGGCCTGGTCTCCGGAGAGCAGTATATCCTTTGAGTCGGATTCATTAAAGGAAAAAAATCTTTGTCCAGTTCGAGGTGAGTAATCTTGTCAGGTCTTGTCAGGTCAGGTCTTGTCAGGTCTAGTCAGGTCTTGTCAGGTCTTGTCAGGTCTAGTCAGGTCTTGTCAGGTCTTGTCAGGTCTTGTCAGGTCTTGTCAGGTCTAGTCAGGTCTTGTCAGGTCTAGTCAGGTCTTGTCAGGTCTTGTCAGGTCTAGTAACCGCTGTTCTGATGTCCAGAAGGTCTTTTCAGTCGTAAGAGACGGTAGCAGCAACATTATGTACAAAATAAGTTACAAACAAAATACTAACAAAACAGCTGTTGGTTAAGAGCCAGTAAAACGGCAGCCATCATCTCCAGTATATATATATATATATATATACTGTATATAGAATGTATTGTAATAATATAGTATTTCTTACCTCAGCCTGGCAGGTGACTTCGCAGTGAGACAGCAGGTCGACCATACAGCCGATACTCTCACTGTCCTGAATGATGAAGTTCATCTCCAGGTCAAACTCACCCCCCACCAGCTGGAGAGAGACAGAGAGAGAGAGAGAGAGAGAGAGAGAGAGAGGGAGGGAGGGAAGAAAAGGGAAATCATTATTTTGTGAAGTGTTTAAACTCTTAGGCGGAGGAGAGTAGAACTGGGGTTTGCGTCCCAAACCAATTCCTAGTGCACTACTTTTCCATATGGGCCCTGGTCAAAAGTAGTGAAAGTATGTAGACAATAGGGTGCCATTTCGGACGGAGTATCTGATAGATGGAAATTACTATTTGAAGAGCCCTTCTAATGCTGCAGGCCTCAGTCAGTCAGTCACTCTCTCTCTCTCTCAAGAGGTGAATGAGACACATCGACTCTCAAAACACAACAGGCAGAAAATGTGCCCCCTCGATAGCCTCCTGAAAAAACACACACACACACACACACAGAGAGAGAGAGAGAGAGAGAGAAACAGAGCTCTGCTTGACACACTAAAATATGCTTTCCATTCTGCCGAAGCTTCCCCACAGAAGAAGAACAATATGACTCATGGAACCTCTGTCTTGTTTATATTTCCCTCAAACCCCTGAGATACCCAGATGTTTTACCCAGATGTTTTACCCAGATGTTTTACCCAGATGGTGTTGTAGCCCTGAACTGATTCACCTCATCAAGGGCTTGATGGTGGAAAGGCTGCGGTTGCACAAGGAGAGGTGTGAAAACCCTTGATTTAAACATTTGGGTCGGTATAGAAATAGGGCATGGTGCTAAAGCGCACTGACACACACACACACACACACACTCACATTTCCACTACTGGAAATGGTGGTCATGGTAACCGAATCAAGCAAATAACACCTATTTGTCTGAGCATGAGAGAGAGAGAGATGTACATATGACACAGAGAGAGAGACAAAGAGAGACAAAGAGAGACACAGAGAGAGACAGAGACAAAGAGAGACAGAGAGAGAAACACAGAGAGAGAGAGACAGACAGAGAAAAAGACAGAGATTTGTCCTTAAACAGAGAGTACACAGTGGCAGAATACCTGACCACTGTGACTGACCCAAAATTAAGGAAAGCTTTGACTTTGTATAGACTCAGTGAGCATAGCCTTGCTATTGAGAAAGGCCGCTGTAGGCAGACCTGGCTCTCAAGAGAAGACAGGCTATGTGCACACTGCCCACAAAATGAGGTGGAAACTGAGCTGCACTTCCTAACCTCCTGCCCAATGTATGACCATATTAGAGAGACATATTTCCCTCAGATTACACAGATCCACAAAGAATTCAAAAATAAACCCAATTTTGATAAACTCCCATATCTACTGGGTGAAATACCACAGTGTGACATCACAGCAGCAAGATGTGTGACCTGTTGCCACAAGAAAAGGGCAACCAGTGAAGAACAATCACCATTGTAAATACAACCCATATTTATGTTTATTTATTTTCCCTTTTGTACTTTAACCATTTGCACATCGTTACAACACTGTATATATTCATAATATGACATTTGAAATATATCTTTATATCTAAATATCTTTATTCTTTGTGAACTTCTGTGAGTGTAATGTTTACCGTTCATTTTTATTGCTTATTTCACTTTTGTGTATTATCTATTTCACTTGCTGTGGCAATGTATAATACACCACATGTATTAGTCAACGTTCCTTTAATTAGGCTGTATAATACACCACATGGTTAGACAACGTTCCTTTAATTAGGCTGTATAATACACCACATGGTTAGTGACTAACCTGTGTGTGTATTATACATTAGCCTAATTAAAGGAACGTTGACTAACCATGTGGTGTATTATACCAGCCTAATTAAAGGAACGTTGACATACCCATGTGGTGTATTATACTAGCCTATTAAAGGAACGTTGTCTAACCATGTGTTTATATATACAGTCTAATTAAAGGAACGTTGACTAACCATGTGGTGTATTATACAGTCTAATTAAAGGAATTTGTCTAACCATGTGGTGTATTATACAGCATAATTAAAGGAACGTTGTCCTACATGTGGTGTCTTCAATACAGCTATTAAAGGAAAGTTGACTAACCATGTGGTGTATTATACAGTCTAATTAAAGGAAAGTTGTCTAACCATGTGTGTATTATACAGTTCCTAATTAAAGGAACGTGTCTAAACCATGTGGTGTATTAATACAGCCTAATTAAAGGAACGTTGTCTAACCATGTGGTGTATTATACTAGCACTAATTAAAGGAACGTTGACTAACCATGTGGTGTATTTCTACGCCTACTTAAAGAACGTTGACTAACCATTGTGTGTCTTATACAGCCTAATTAAAGGAAGTTGACTAACCATGTGGTGTTATTATCACAGCCTAATTAAAGAACGTTGTTAACCATGTGGTGTTTATACGCCTAATTAAAGGAACGTTGATAACCATGTGGTGTATTATACAGCCCTAATTAAGGACGTTGCCTAACCATGTGGTGTATTATTCCAGCCTAATTAAAGGAACGTTGACTAACCATGTGGTGTATTATACAGCTAATTAAAGAACGTTGTTAACCATGTGTGTATTATACAGCCTAATTAAAGAACGTTGTCTAACCATGTGAGTGTATTATACAGCCTAATTAAAGGAACGTTGCTAACCATGTGGATATTACTAGTACATTAAAGGAACGTTGACTAACCATGTGGTGTATTATACACTAATTAAAGGAACGTTGTCTAACCATCGTGGTGATTATACAGCCTAATTAAAGGAACGTTGTCTAACCATGGTGTGTATTATACAGCCTAATTAAAGGAACGTTGATAACCATGTGGTGTATTATTACCCTAATTAAGGAACGTTGTATAACCATGTGGTTGTATTTTACAGTCTAATTAAAGAGACTTTGACTAACCATGGTGGTGTAATTATACAGCTAATTAAAGGAACGTTGTCTAACCATGTGGTGTATTATACTAGTCTAAAATTAAAGGAACGTTGCTAACCATGTGGTGTATTATACTAGCCTAATTAAAGGAAGTGTCTAACCATGTGGTGTATTATACAGCCTAATTAAAGGAACGTTGTCTAACCATGTGGTGTATTATACAGCACTAAATTAAAGGAACGTTGTCTAACCATGTGGTGTATTATACCGCCTAATTAAAGGAACGTTGTCTAACCATGTGGTGTATTATACTAGCCTAATTAAGAACGTTGTCTAACCATGTGGTGTATTATACAGCCTAAAATAAGGAGTTGCTAACCATGTGGTGTATTATACAGCCTAATTAAAGGAACGTTGCTAACCATGTGGTGTATTTATAACAGCCTAATTAAAGGAACGTTGTCTAACCATGTGGTTGTTATAACAGCCTAATTAAAGGAACGTTGTCTAACCATGTGGTGTATTATACAGCCTAATTAAAGGAACGTTGTCTAACCATTGTGGTGTATTATTACAGCCTAATTAAAGGAAGTTGTCTAACCATGTGGTGTATTTACAGCCTAATTAAGGAACGTGACTAACCATGTGGTGTATTATACAGCCTAATTAAAGGAACGTTGTTCTAACCATGTGGTGTATTATACTAGTTAATTAAGAACGTTGACTAAACCTGTTGTGTATTTACAGCCTAATTAAAGGAACGTTGTCTAACCATGTGGTGTATTATACTCGCTAATAAAGGAACGTTGCTAACCATGTGGTGTATTATACTAGCCTAATTAAAGGAACGTTGTCTAACCATGTGGTGTATTTACTAGCCTAATTAAAGGAACGTTGTCTAACCATGGTGTGTATTATACTAGCTAATTAAAGGAACGTTGTCTAACCATGTGGTGTATTATACAGCCTAATTAAGGAACGTTGTCTAACCATGTGTGCTATTATATAAGTCTAATTAAAGGAACGTTGACTAACCATGTGGGTGTATTATACAGCCTAATATAAAGGAAGTTGACTAACCATGTGGTGTATTATAACAGCTACTAATTAAAGGAACGTTGACTAACCATGTGGTGTATTATACTAGTCTATTAAAGGAAGTTGTCTAACCATTGGTGTATTATACAGCCTATTAAAGGAACGTTGACTAACCATGTGGTGTATTATACAGCCTAATTAAAGGAACGTTGACCTAACCATGTGGTGTATTATACAGCCTAATTAAAGGAACGTTGACTAACCATGTGGTGTATTATACAGTCCTAATTAAAGAACGTTGATAACTGTGGTGTATTTACAGCCTATTAAGGAACGTTGACTAACATGGTGTGTATTATACAGCCTAATTAAAGAACGTTGATAACATGTGGTGTATTTAACTAGCCTAATTAAGGAACGTTTGACTAACCATGTGGTGATTATACAGCCTAATTAAAGGAACGTTGTAACCATGTGTGTGTATTATACAGCTAATTAAAGGAACGTTTTCTAACCATGTGGTGTATTTACAGCCTAATTAAAGGAACGTTGTATAACCATGTGTGTATTATACAGTCTAATTAAAGGAACGTTGACTAACCATGTGGTGTATTATACAGCCTAATTAAAGGAACGTTGATTAACTAGTGGTTTATTATAACAGCCTAATTAAAGGAACGTTCTAACCATGGTGGTGTATTATACAGCCTAATTAGGAACGTTGTCTAACCATGTGGTGTATTATACAGCCTAATTAAGGAACGTTGTAACCATGTGGTGTATATACAGCCTAATTAAGGAACGTTTCTAACCATGTGGTGTATTATACAGCCTAATTAAAAGGAACGTTGACTAACATGTGGTGTTTATACAGCTAATTAAAGAAAGTTGACTAACCATGTGGTGTATATACAGTCTAATTAAAGGAACGTTGACTAACATGTGGTGTACTTATACAGCCTAATTAAAGGACCAGTTGATAACCATGTGGTGTATTTCTAGTCTATTAAAGGAACGTTGTCTAACCATGTGGTGTATTATAACAGCCTAATTAGAGAGGAAGTTGT
>NW_019949069.1:0-12554 GCF_002910315.2 Salvelinus sp. IW2-2015
GAATTCAAATGGAATTGACCCAAACCCTGATCCAGGTCAGGGGTTGGCCAAACCTGGTTCTGTGCCTTAGAGAGAACATCTTAGACCTCTGGGACAGTCACTGAAAGACAGACGGTGCCTCAACCTTTCCATGTGACAAACCCTTCAACCAATACAGACAATTTCAGGAAAGGTTCCAAATCTCAACCAATCAATCAATCCATGGTGATACAGTCACAACTCTGTCACCTTCAACCAGAGGCCAAYACCCCAACACAACACAACAATGACATTAGACAAGACAAAAGGTTGACATAATAATTGACAGGTAGAGAAAGAGAGACAAATCTGAAATTGAGACAACAGCGACGAGTGAATTACAAATCTGATCCTAGCACCCTACAGCCCAGGCACCTCTTCCTAGGCTATGTTCCAAATCACACCCTGCTCCCTATGTAGTGCACTACTGCGTTCATAACCAAGTAGAAAGGTGGTAATTACCAGTTGGAGGCGTTCACATATTAATACATGTATTTTTRTGAATAATTCATAATTGTTATATTTGTTACATTTTAATAGTTGACATGAGAGGTCAGCATGTGAGAGAAGTCGGAGCTCAGGGATGATAGACAAGGTTCCCATTAGTAATTATKAGCAGGAGGGGCGTTCAACTGGATCTTTACCAATGACTGTATATGAATGAACAAAGCCATCTATGATGACGTCACATCAGTCATTCCTATGTGAAGACTAAATGGTGCATTTGAAGCAGAGGAAGTCGGTTTTAGCTTGCTAAGATGCCGTCTACATTGGGGGATTCTCAAGATATAACATGCACAGTTTGAGCCACTCCAGGAAGTGATGTTGCCGGCTGCGACTAGGGGAGAACGACTGCCCCCTCTGAATAGCTCAAGTTGAAGGTTGTCCAGGGTACTGCAGGAAGCAAATAAATTATCCTTAACTTATTCTGTGTGCAATTCCAATAATTGTTTCTATTACACCAGATGTATGTCCTTGAATCAAATATTTAAAAACGTATTCTGTGTGGGATTTTAAAACAATAAATCGGTTCAAGGACATGCATCTGTCTAATAGAAGCAATTATTCGTACTATGATTATTTTGGATAAAAAATATTATCACGAATATTGACCACAAAGATTGATATTTTCCCATTGACTATAATGGGGGATCCTGCAGTATCCCGATCAGCCTTAAACTGCATGGCTTCAATGAAAGGGGGCAATCGTTCAGCAATCTCCCCTGATTTTTCCCAGTGTATGYGGTAAATAGGCCTACCACCTTTCCACTTGGTTATGAACGCAGCCTTCTTCCCTGTTGCTGACTAAAAGCCAATTTATGCTTGATCCGAAAATGTGGTCGGAGGCGCCGTATGGATGGTGTGACGCAATTGCAGAGCCTCCGGAGGGCACAGAGGCCAAATTGAGTTCCGTACTGCATCGCCGTGCGCTTCTCAAATTTTGTAAATTCCGTATAGCTCCGCATTGACTTGATTGGTTGATGGTAGGTGAGGGCGTGAAGTCCTGTATAAACACAAACTCACTTCCTTTACAACAGCTCTGCGCTTCTCGACGAAGCGCAAGAAGTATGAATTCCCTGAATTCTGCATAGGCCGTATTACCATAAATGCTACATGGCCAATGCAGACGTAGGATTGACCATGCAGCGCCTTTGAAGGTCCCCCTTAGCCAAATCAGAGGGTACGTAGGGAAAGTGAAGGGAACAAATTACAAAAGTTGGAGGGCGGGAGTTAGTTCCGAGGTGATTTTGATTCCCAGTTTAAGGCGGACCGCTGTAACCGTTTAGCTGTAATGTAAATAGATGTTGTATATGTAGCATACTAGGATGTGAACTGTATAAGTAGCTAAGAAGAGTTGATGACTCAGTGACGAGACCAGAGCCCTATACTACAAAGAGAAGTTAGCGAGGTAAGTGTGGTCAACTCGGAGTTAAATTTTGGATAACCGGTCATACAAGTGGCTCACCTTTTAGCCAGGTAGATTTATATGGCAACGAATCCTTCAGAACTAACCTGATCAGGGGCAGGCTAACTCAGGGCTAACTCCATTTATCCTGAATGAAGCGTCTGAGCCGTGAGTTGTGGACTAATGAAATTAGATTCCCTCCCAAGACTACATTGTCATCCCCTTCATTTGAGGACGACTGATTAACTATTTTATAACATTGTATTTTTTTCTAGAGTAATATTAAAAATACCTATCACATTACACATTTAGTAATCACAGCATGCATTTGAAAGTTGACGCACAGTGAAACGTTTATGATTTTCTAAAATATTATTGATAGGTAGGGAAAAAGGGGCTTGTGCATGGATAAGCATTCCAAAGCACAAAGACGGCATTATCGAAACTTAAAGAAAAACGGGACTTCTAATAGCCTATGTCACAGCATAGCCTTCTGAATTTGCTAAATAACTTTTCTTTCATGTTGATTTCAGCCCAAAACATAAAAATGCGAACATTGTCTCAATTAATAGTTCGGTGTTCGACTAGCCATGTGCAACATGCACGTACAGTTAGTTKACTGAAGTGACGTGGGCAATGAAACTACGAATAGCCATTCATTTCCAATGGAAGAGAAGCTAAGTGGGCGGGGAACTGTTGGGCGATGCGAGCATGGGCGAGGGACGTGAACAGGGTGGGACCAAAGATGAGGAAACCGGAACTTTATGCAAATACTTTGCGATATCGCGGTGTGCTTGACCAATTTAAAGCTCAGCATAGCTTCCACTCCCTACTGGATTGGCTGTTGATACCTAGCACTACCTAGGTTGCGAGCACCCACACGCGGGCAAAGCTAGCATGGCGAGGCGGTATACAAGTGTAGTTAAAAAACATACTGACAGTGCATTTCTACATAACAAGATGGGGGCAATGAAACAACCAATATTTAACTTTCTAGTACCCACATAAGGGGGAAGCTTGAGTGGCTATCCAAATTATTGTGTTATGTGGAAATGCCCTCTGAGCCTGCTTGCGTTAGCTGCATGATCAAAATCCACCTTAGTATGGATGAAGCCTGGGCTGGAATGTAGCCAGTTTCAGCTTTATAAAAATCTGAGTAGATCTAGTTTTAAATCATAGTATACCTCTCAGATAGCGACTCTAAATACTGGCAATTCTACAGTTTCCTTTGGGTCCCGTCTGAAGGTACGATGCAACGCTAGCTAATATTAGCCGCTAGGTAGCCAACACCAGGTAACTAGCTAGCTAGCATAGCAAGCCATCTCCATAAGAGGCAAAGACATGTATATTGGATGTACGCTACCATGTGACAAAATAGTTTATATCGAGCTCAGATAGCAACCCTAGACACCAGGAAATTCTAGGGTTTCCTCTGAGTCTTGTGAAGAAACATCATCCTGCTAACAGCAACACTAGCCCTCTGTTTCCCACTACCGCACTGGCTAAGGACCACCATCGCCTGCATTGGAACTCCCGCATCCAGAAAATACAAACGCGTTTCTGTGRGCAAATGTGCGAGGGCCGCTCTTCCTCATCTAGTCTCTGTTGAGGTACAAAGCACAGGCCTGCAATGTAGTAAGACTATATAAAGTTTCAGAGCTCTGAATATATACAGCGCCTCGCAAAATTATTCATCTCCCTTGGCGTTTTTCCTATTTTGATGCATTACAAGCTGTATTTTAAATGGATTTTTATTTGGATTTCATGTAATGGACATACCCTTTGCTATGAAGCCCCTAAATAAAGATCTGGTGCGTGCAACCAATTACCTTCACAAGTCACATAATTAGTTAAATAAAGTCCACCTGTGTGCAATCTAAGTGTCACATGATCTCTAATACATACACCTGTTCTGAAAGGCCCCAGAGTCGCAAACACCACTAAGCAAGGGGCACCACCAAGCAAGAGGCACCATGAAGAACAAGGAGCTCTCCAAACAGGTCAGGACAAAGTTGTGGAGAAGTACAGATCAGGGTTGGGTTATAAAAAAATATCTGAAACTTTGAACATCCCACGGAGCACCATCAAAACCATTATTAAAAAATGGAAATAATATGGCACCAGAACAAACTTGCCAAGAGAGGGCCACCCACCAAAACTCAGACCAGGCAAGGAGGGCATTAATTAGAGAGGCGACAAAGAGACCAAAGATAACCCTGAAGGAGCTGCAAAGCTCCACAGCGGAGATTGGAGTATCTGTCCATAGGACCACTTTAAGCCGTACACGCCACAGAGCTGGGCTTTACGGAGAGAGTCCAGAAAAAAGCTATTGCTTAAAGAAAAAAAATAAGCAAACACGTTTGGTGTTTGCCAAAAGGCATGTGGGAGACTCCCCAAACATATGAAAGAAGGTACTCTGGTCAGATGAGACTAAAATTGAGCTTTTTTGCATCACTGTCTGGCGCAAACCCAACACCTTTCATCACCCCGAGAACACCATCCCCACAGTAGTGAAGCATGGTGGTGGTAGCATCATGCTGTGGGGATGTTTTTCCATCGGCAGGGACTAGGAAACTGGTCAGAATTGAGAGATTTGAGACTGGACGGAGGTTCGCCTTCCAGCAGGACAATGACCCTAAGCATACTTCTAAAGCAACACTCGAGTGGTTTAAGGGAAACATCTTAATGTCTGGAATGGCCTAGTCAAAGCCCAGACCTCAATCCAATTGAGAATCTGTTGTATGACTTAAAGATTGCTGTTACACCAGCGGAACCCATCCAACTTGAAGGAGCTGGAGCAGTTTTTGCCTTGAAGAATGGGTAAAAATCCCAGTGGCTAAATGTGCCAAGCTTATAGAGACATACCCAAGAGACTTGCAGCTGTAATTGCTGCAAAAGGTGGCTCTACAAAGTATTGACTTTGGGGGTGAATAGTTGTGCACGCTCAAGTTCAGTTTTTTTTGTCTTATTTCTTGTTTGTTTCTCAATAAAAAATATTTTGCATCTTCAAAGTGGTAGGCATGTTGTGTAAATCAAATCCCAGACAGACTAAATAACTCTTTGCTCCTTTGGAACAATGCAGTGCCACTGACACGGCCCGCTACCAAAACCTGCGGACTCTCCCACTGCAGCCGACGTGAGATAAAACATTTAAACGTGTTAAGTCTCGCAAGGCTGCAGGCCCAGACGGCATCCCCAGCCGCGTCCTCAGAGCATGCGCAGCCAGCTGGCTGGTGTGTTTACGGACATATTCAATCAATCCTATCCCAGTCTGCTGTTCCCACATGCTTCAAGAGGGCCACCATTGTTCCTGTTCCCAAGAAAGCTAAGGTAACTGAGCTAAACGACTACCGCCCCGTAGCACTCACTTCTGTCATCATGAAAGTTGCTGAGAGGACTAGTCAAAGGACCCATATCCACACTCCACCCTACCTTTGACACACCTAGCACCCACTCCATTTGCTTACCGCCCCCAATAGGTCCACAGGACAACGCAACGCAACCCGACACTGCACCACTTGCCCTAAACCCATCTGGAACAAGAGGAATAACTAAATGTTGGAGAATGCTGTTCATCGACTACAAGACTCAGCATTTAACCCATAGTACCCTTCCAAACTCGTTCATCCAAGCTCGAGACCCTGGGTTCTCGACCTCGCCTTGCAACGGTACTGGACTTTCCTGACGGCCCACCCCCAGGTGGGTAGAGGGTAAAGGGGTAACCAACATCCACCCTGCTTGATGCCTCAACAACTGGGGCCCCACAAGGGTGCGTTTCTGAGCCCTCTCTGTACTCTGGCCATGCACGCCTACCATCAATCAAGTTTGCGGACGGACCACTACAGTGGGTAGGCGGATTACCAACAACGACAAGACGGCCTTACAGCGGAGTGAGGTGGAGGTCCCTCGCGGAGTGTGGGTCAGGAAAATAACCTCACACTCGACATTAAAACAAAACAAAGGGAGATTGTTGTGGACTTCAGGACACAGCCAGAGAATCACCCCCCTACCACATCGACGGGACAGTAGTGGAGAGTGACGTAGTAAGTGTCTTTACAAGTACTGTCTTCCGTGACAGGGCTCATTACCGGGAATTTACAAAATGGCGAGAAAGTAACAGGGCAATAAACGCGACCCACCGCGGGACAAACCCTGAAAATTACGCTGTGTCCCCCGAACCCCACTCAGCCAAGGGGTACAGCTTACGGGAGATAACTTCAAATGGCCCCTCCAGTTTGTGAAGACAGGTGCGGGCCCTTCCCGGGAAAGGCCTCCTGCCAATTGGCGGGTCCACCCACCATCCCGCCATCGCCCGGCCCTCTCAAACCTCAGGAGGCCGCCTTGAAGAAACCCGAATACTCATAAGGATTTTCTCGGTGGTCACCACCCAAAGCCAATAAGCAACATTCGGATCTAAAGGTTCCAACTTTACAACCAGCAAAGGGAAAGAAAAGCAGCCATATCCGTTCGAATGAAAGCACCCACCAAGATTGTGAATAACATGTCGGCTGTGACCACCCGGGGCCTTAGGGCTGATTTGACCCCTACACTACCACTGAAGGGGATAAATCAGGGAGAATTGGGGCAACTGCTTTCCACCCACAAACCATAACTGGGCACTCGGAATTTGCCCCCCTCATTCCAATTGGAAAGCGCATGGCGCGAGTTTTTAAGAGGGGCTGATCAGGTGGAACTCCACGGTGGATCCCGCATCAAATAAGGGCCAAATGGGAGCGGCGAAAAATAAATCACAATGATCTGTGTGGTAGGTAAAGGGGCTCCACACTAGACCCTCCAGTTGACACCTACACCACTCCAGTATGATTCACAGGTTAGTATACGCGCCAACATATATACAAAATGGAATACTGAATCAATTGCTTCTCTAAGGAATCATAAAGGACCAATGCAATGCTCTACCTTGAACCGAAGCAACTGCACCCCCGATGTGTTATGTCTTACTCACCAGAATCTACTATCCACACAACAAAGCAGTTATTGTACAAATATTTGGATCAAGGACATACATTCTGGTTTTGTAATAGAAACAATTATTGGAATTGCACACAGAATAAGTTAAGGATAATTATTTTGCTTCCTGCTAGTACCCTGGAGACAACCGTTCTAAACACTGGTGAGGCTCTAAACTAGCAGGGTCAGGGCCGTTCGATAACTCGCCCCATAGTCGCAGGGCCCGGACCGAGCAACCCATCACTTCCCCCTGAGTGGCGGGATCTAAAACCGTGCAGTAGTAATATATCTTGAAAAGAATCCACCCCGAACTTTGTTAACACGGTATTTACTTATGGCCATAACGCTTAAAAAAAAGGACCACGACTTCTCACTAGCTTCCAAATGCGCGACCATTTTATAGGTCTTACACATAGGACAGACCGACTATCTCGAACTAAGTCTTGACTGCAGTAAGATGGTGTCTTTTCATTTCAGCTATAGACAGCCAAATTAGGGTTACAATGAAATCCTAGGATTGCAACGGCCCCTTCCTGCTAAATTACCAAATATTTCCATAGACATGGCGACTACTCTGCTTTAATAATTCATTTCCCCGTGAAACTAGCCTTGAACCTACTCACATAGCGTGACCTACTATCATAAAATACGTATATAATGTAACAATCAATAGCTACAACCCACTTGAATATATATCATAAAAAATACCATGTTAGATACGGGTGAACGCACTTCGAACACATCTGGAATATAAATGTTAATCTACTATTCTACCTATTAGGTTAGTACGATAGCGGCTAACAGTATCGTATATGTACCCATCTATTTAGACTAGGGGTAACTGTGCAAGAATCTTTAGTGTTGAATTTTGGAAAATACAAATTCCGATATCCACTAAAGCCGACCCCTAGTGGTAAAAAAGAAAGCTAGGGTGTGTGGACTGCTGTTATGGTATGTCTTACATACCCCTTACATTACCTCATCTTCATATGGGTTAGGCTATGACGATCATGTAGACTTTGGTGATTTATTTCCAACTTCCCCTTCCCCCAGCTCTACTGCATCTTGCCTGGTTGTTACTCTCGCAATTTTTCATGAATTTTGTCCTCTCTTTTTCGTTTTACAACCTATGGTCAAACGTTCATATCTTTATATTTGTATGTCAACACATTTTTTGTTCTTGATTCTAATGTCATTCTATATGTTTGTATTTCCCTTTACACTTGTGTGTTTGGTGTTGGTTAGTATAGGCCTCTGGTTGAAGGTGACAGAGTTGATGGACTGTATTCACCATGGATTAGAAGTAGTTTTTTGGATTGTGATGGATGGGAACCTCACATGAATGTATGTCTGTATTGGTATGTGAAGGTGGAGATATGGTCTACAGAGACATAACGGTGAGTTGGTTGTCACCCGTCTTATGTGGGTCTTTCAGTACATGGTCCTCCCCAGAGGTCCTAAGAATGTTGGTCTGTGCTATTACCTTTCTAAGAGAGACAGCAGACACAACCCAGGAGGTCATTTGTTGTCCAAGCCCTGACCTGGATTCTTACACGTTGGTTTACGGGTGCGGCTCAATTCCATTTTGAATTCAGGAAGTTCATCAATATGAAAATTGAAATGAACCCCAACAAAAAAAGGCCTGCAAGGCTCTTTCTTGAACCAGAGTCTGCCTACTTACCCAAGGTACGATGAGTGATTTTGAGCCATCACCTTGGTGTTTGCATTGCTGTTCTTTCTGTATCTGCAAACCCAGTGTTCCTGTGGGTCCAAAACGAGTCATATAAAGACAACCATGAACATCACTTAAGGTACCTGGGCAATTATTTGATCTTGAAGTACTGATACAGCAATTCCTCCCCAAGAAGACAATCCTTCTATTTTTCCACTAGCTCGCCTCCACCGAGGTACTAGTGTAACTCAGCCCAGCCCACGACAGCCACCCAGGGGAACAGGCAGGAGGGAGGAGGAGTATTGGCTAGGAGGAATATATAAGGTGTGGTGGTATCCCCTTACTTAGGATTATGAAATGCACAAGTGCGAGGTATGGACTGGCCATAAAGGTACCCTTCCGGTCAAGGCGCAACTGTAAGGGGGTTGGTAACCACCATGTTTTCTTTTTGATAAGTTACCCTGTCATTGCAAATCCGGTATTGAACTGCAACCTTATATCTACTAAAATGAATAGTATATTATCCAAGAATTCACTTGCTGTGTAGAGTACCTGTGGACAGATGAGTATTGAATGTTGGCCCTCTCGCCTAAGATGAGTTTATGAAGCCCGGTGCTATTCGATTGAACATGAATGTCATAAGCTGAATTGGTTTATTTTGAAAGCAGTCTTTGAGCAGGTTGTGTATGACCCCATAATGAAACGTTGCCAGAGACCACCATCCTCAACCCAGGAATATTATCAACAGAGAAGATAACCTCACAACACACTGGTCTTAATCCATTCCTATTCCTTCCAAACTAACGTTATGGCACTAACACCCATACTCTAACCCTACCTGTACCCCATCCTATTGAAATACCGAGACAAATACCAACAGAGAAAAACCCACCTGATATACCTCTTCAAATCAGCGCTGTGGATAGTAGGACCACCAAGGTGTTGTAATGGGTACAAGATTAGAAGGTGCTGATCTAAGGGAACTAGATGGTAATGAAATCTGGAGGAAAGCTTTTAGCGCCACGGTGTCTATCTCTCCAACTCCTAAATAACCCTCAGACAAGACCACTCTCGAAAACAAGCTAACGGTGGTGGAAATCTTGTTAGTTTTCCCTTTGCTGTCACTTCTTCAGGGGAGGGCTTCAGTCCTTCTTTTCCCCCTGCTGAGGGACCCTTGGCTGGGGCCCATGGGGCTTGAGGACCCCAACCTCATTGGGTTCCTACGGCCGCGGGGTCTCCTGGGCACCACTTGCAGGGGCCAGGGGCAGCCAGGGAGGGGGCTATTCCTGTGAAGCGTCAGGCATGCGCAGGGGTGGCCTGACGGGGTTCTCAGGAGCCAACGCGGGGTAAGCTCAGCATTCTGCCTGCCCATCCATCGAACTCCTTTCGGGGTCTTCCCTCATCATCGGGAAAATGCCCTCATCAATATCCCTCTGCCTCCCCTCCCTCTTTATACCTCCCCTTTCGGGCCCTCTCCCCCCCTCACCCTCCCCCTCCTTCTCACCAATTGCCCCCCGTTTTCTCCATGGAAGCAGGCAAAAGCAAAACGGGGCGAGGCAAATGTCAGAAGTCTTGGACACAAAACAACAACAGTGGGGTACACACAGCTAGTGGTCCTCGTCTTTTCTCCTCACAGTTATACTTTACCAACAAAACGCACCCAACTCTACAGCAAAGGCAAGGTTGGAAGCAGAGATTTCTGTCTTTTGTCTGTCCCAGCCAGGCTGAGGTCTTGGGTGGCTGGAGACAAGAGGGCTGGGAGGGGTAAAGAGCTGACGCCTAGAAAGGCAGCCCTAGGCAGAGGGACACCACTGGGCAGGCTGGAGGGGGGCAGTCGGAGATTGCCCACCTTGCACTGGACGGGTTCAGCTGCCACTGGGTGAAGGCAGTGGCGGCGTTAGCCGCAGCTCTGGAGGACTGACCAGTAGGGGCGCCGCGAGCTGGGCCAGAGGGAGAAGGCACTGTGAACTGCACTTGCCACCCCGTGGAGGATCCAGGCCTCTATAGCAAGCACAAGCAGTAGGCTTGGTGCCCCAGGCCAGGCCCAGTCTCCTCTCCGTCTCTGGGACTGAGCTATGGAGGGATGGTCCCACCTTCGGTGGCACTAGTTCTATCTTACGGTTTCCCGAACCTGGTTTGGAAGTTCTTTTGCCACCGCCACCGTCAGCCTAACACCCACCTGCTTCACTGGCAATCCCAAGACTCCTTGCATGCCCCCAAGTGTTTCCACAGGCAACCCGACTCTTACAACCCACCCTGACTCCCCCCCTTAGACTATAGAACCAACACCATGGCGCACAATCACACCTGCAGACCGGAACCCTGAGCAAGACACTGCGTGGCCCCAGAAGGGTATGTCACAACCCGAATTGAGCCGAATATACCCCTATTGTGTGCATAACTGAAAGAGATCTTTGTGTTGTATGTGTGTCTTGGCAGCTGGCCTGGGCCCAGTAAAGAGAGAGGCGCTGGACGGGCTCTGGTGGACCCCCTTGGACGTTTGAGGGTCAGGCAGGAAGACATCCTCCGGTTAGGGCCTTACCCGGACGACCTGCAGAGGGCCGCCCGAGTGGGGAGCTCACTGAGAGAGCACCTGGTCCGCCGCCATGAGAGCGGTGGGCATAAGGTATTTGCTGCAACAACACCCGCGTATACTGAAGACTCGGTCTCCTTAAGGTATCTACGTTTAATCTGATCCTGGACTGAGCCCCATCTGGATCGCTGAACCTTGCTGCGCTGGGTCACAGAGGCTCGTCTCTGAACGCACGGCTGGTGTCAACTGGATCCATATCAGGGAGTGTCTACACCAACAACGTGGGTATCACGAGCACTCCGACAGAGTCGTGATCTGGACGACCCTCTGGAGGAGTGGTGACCCCGTGATACCCATCTGACTGGAGACTGAACCACACATGGCAGATCCATACCCCCAAGGTGGAAAACGCTTGATGGAAAGTTCACTCTATTACCGAACCTCTTCAGCTGGATACACATGGGTTAAGACTGACCTGCGTTAACACTGAAACCCTCGAACTTGTTTGACACGAGCCATGGACCTGGACAAAGAAGTGATGTGCATCAAAAACCAAGTCAGACTGATTATTGCATTGACCACTGGATGTTTGACCCGCCCGTAACACCGCCCAGTATTCTCGAGAGACTGTAAACAATTCAGTCGATTACTCTACTATACAACAGTGTGAACCTCTGCCATCAATTCACCCAGTTTATGTTCAGTAATCTTGACCATATAGCTACACCACTGGTACTATCTTAGGGCATAGTACCACTACATTGACAAGGTTTGAATTCGATCTAACAACCATACGCAAGGGCTGACCTACACTTGAAACTGACGTGATACACCTAGCTGCCGACGGTACCCTGACTTGACACTGACCAGCTGTGTCCGAGAGGTGACCAGGTACCGACCTACATAATCTGACTGGACTGAACTGGACTACACGTGATTTATGGACAGGTGGATTACTTGCACTACCCTGGTCTCTGACGTGAGACCTACAAGCTGTAGCTGAGACCGTACAAGTCGAGGGACATTGGGCAGCCGTACATACTCTGGATCGCTCCTCGGACCTTACAGAGCCTGTGAAGAAGACCTTGCAGATCTGTTCTGGTGGATTGCATTCCCATTGGAAACGATACTGGCGGTACCTCTTCGAACTAACCAAGCCATCGTGACTCCCTCAACCCGGAACTGAGTCTCGAATTGGGAAAGGGCATTTTGGTCCTAGATCCACCTGACCTGGTACCTGTGGTGTCTTGACATACCAACCAAAGGCAAACTCCTGGAGGGACGTGGAGAGGACTGGAGACTACAAGCTGACGAGAAGTGACTTGACTACAAAGACTGACTGGAGTACTGGGAGCTACAATGAGAAGGGGAGCAGGATGAACGTGAAGTGACTGACGCTCAATCTAGTTTCCAACAACTGAGGCATCCTGTCACAATGCGCTGCATCCTGACTA
>NW_019949070.1:0-12553 GCF_002910315.2 Salvelinus sp. IW2-2015
CATCTAACTGACCATCTAACTGACCATCTAACTGACCATCTAACTGACCATCTAACTGACCAACTAACTGACCATCTAACTGGCCATCTAACTGACCATCTAACTGACCATCTAACTGACCATCTAACTGACCAGCTGCTTTGCTCTAGACAAGTTGCAGAGGTTGATCTTATTGTCACCTAAACATCAGAGGTTGATCTTATTGTCACCTAAACATCAGAGGTTGATCTTATTGTCACCTAAACATCAGAGGTAATATAGTCATCTTGGTGTCTGTTGTCTTGTTTTCAGAAGGAGGTGAGGAAGGTGAAGAAGACCCACACCAGCCTTTCTCCTCAGGAGATCAGGACCATCCATGTGAGTGTACCTCTAATATAATATATAATATATCCTCTCTCTTGCCCCGCCTGTCCATCTGTCTACCTGTCTGTCAACCTGCCTGCATGTTTCTGTGTTCAGGTGAAGAGACATCTGGACCCTCTGCCTCCAGGCTTCTTCTACAACGGACAACAGTACGTCAGCTTCTTTGGAGAGAAGAAGATCTTCCATCCACGTATCCTTTTATCGCTACTGTCTGTCCTCAACACAACCATTGTAAAACCCTGGCGTCTAATACAACACCTGACAACACAACCCTATTCCACTGAATGGTTTGTTCTCCATGAGTAGTGGGTGGTGTAGCTGTCCTTACATCAAGGCCCTGCAGAAATGGACCAGTTCATAACGGAGTATGTTGAGGAGGCCAACCGAGAGATCGACCTCTTCAACAATCAACTGGAGCAGCAGCAGCACCAGGACCTGTTTGACCCTTAGTGACACCTAATGACCCCCAAGGTTCGGGTTAGAGGTCGTCTGTCTCGTCCTTTTACTGTTTGTCCTCCTTCTCAGCACATCTCAAAGGGAAACAAGGGGGGGAAACTATACCATACATACTGTCACCTCCACTATACCATACATACTGTCACCTCCACTATACCATACATACTGTCACCTCCACTATACCATACATACTCGAAGAGAGATGGAGCTAATTAACAGACCGTAACTGTTCTGTTGGTGCTGGAGCTAAATTAACAGACCGTAACTGTTCTCTTGTGAGTGGAGCTAAATTAACAGACCGTAACTGTTCTCCCTGGTGAGTGGAGCTAAATTAAGCAGACCGTAAACTGTTTCCTGGTGAGTGGAGCTAATTAACAGACCGTATGTTCCTCTTGGTGAGCTGAGCTTCTAATTTAACAAGACCGTACTGTTCTCTTGTGAAGTGGAGCTAAATTAACAGACCCGAAAACTGTTCTCCTGGTGACCGTGGAGCTAAAATTAACAGACCTAACTTGTTTTCTGCCCTGGTGAGTGGGAAGCTAAATTTAAACAGACCGTAACTGTTTCTCCCTTTGGGTGAGTGAGCTAAATAACAGACGTAACTGTCTCCTGGTGAGTGGAAGCTAAAATTAACAGACCCCGTAACTGTTCTCCTGGTGAGTGGAGGCTAATTAACAGACCGTAACTGTTCTCTCTGTGAGTGGAGCTAAATTAAAAAAAAAAAAACAGAAAAAAAACGTAACTGTTCTCCTGGTGAGTGGAGCTAAATTAACAGACCGTAACTGTCTCTTGTGAGTGGAGCTAAATTAACAGACCGTACTGTTCTTCCTTGGTGGAAGTGGGAGCTAAATTACAGACCGTAACTGTTCCCTTGGTGAGTGGAGCTAAATTAACAGACCGTAACTGTTCTCTTGGTGGAGTGGAGTAAAAATTAACAGACCGTAACTGTCTCTTGGTGAGGCGCTAAATTAACAGACGTAGACTGTTCTCTGGTGAGTGGAGCTAATTAACAACCGTAAACTGTTCTCCGGTGAGTGAGCTAATTAAAGACGGTAACTGTTCTCACTGGTGAGTGAGCTAAATTAACAGCTAGCCGTAACTGTCTCTTGGTGAGTGGAGCTAAATTAACAGACGTAACTGTTCTTCTTGGTGAGTGGAGCTAAATTAACAGACCTAATGTTTCCTGGTGAGTGGAGCTAAATTAACAGACCGTAACTGTTTCTCTTGGCTGAGTGGAGCTAATTAACAGACTCGTAACTGTTCTCTTTGGTGGAGTGGCCTAAAATTAACAACCGTAACTGTTCTCCCTTGGTGAGTGGAGCTAAATTAACAGACCGTAACTGTTCTGGTTGGTGAGTGGAAGCTCAATTAACAGACCGTAACTGTTCTCCGCCCTGGTGAGTGGAGCTAACATTAACAGACCGTAACTGGTTTCTTCTGGTGAGTGGAGCTAAATTAACAGACCGTACTGTTCTCTTGTGAGTGGAGCTAAATTAACAGACCGTCTGTTCTCCTGGGCAGTGGAGCTAAATAACAGACGTAACTGTTCTCTTGGTGAGTGGACGCTTAAATTACAGACCGTAATGTTCTCTGGTGAGTGGAAGCTAAATTCACAGACCGTAACTGTTCTCTTGGTGAGTGGAGCTAAATTAACAGACCGTAACTGTTCTCTTGGTGAGTGAGCTAACTTAACAGAAACCGCGTAACTGGTTCTCCTGGTGAGTGGGAGCTAAAATTAACAGACCGTAACTTGTTCTCTTGGTGATGGAGCTAAATTAACAGACGTAACTGTTCCACTGGTGAGGTGGAGCTAATGTAACAGCCACGTAACTGTTTCTCTTGGTGAGTGGAGCTAAATTAACAGACCGTAAGTTCTCATTGGTGAGTGGAGCTAAATAACAGCCGTAAATGTTTTTCCTGGTGATGAGCTAAATAACAGACCGTAACTGTTCTCCTGGGTGAGTTGGAGCTAAATTACAGACCGTAACTGTTCTCTTGGTGAGTGGAGGCTAAATTACAGACCGTAACTGTTCTCCTGGTGAGTGGAGCTAAATTAAACAGACCGTAATGTTCTCTTGGTGAGTGAGCTAATTAACAGACCGTAAACTGTTCTCTTGGTGAGTGGAGCTTAATTAACAGACCGTAACGTTTCTCATTTGGTGAGTGAGCTAAATTAACAAGACCGTAACTGTTCCTCATGGTGAGTGGATAAATTAACAGACCGTAACTGTACTCCTGGTGAGTGGAGCTAAATTAACAGACCGTAACTGTTCTCATGGTGAGTGAGCTAATTAACAGGACCGTAAACTGTTCTCCTGGTGAGTTGAAGCTAAATTAACAGACCGTAACTGTTCTCCTGGTGAGTGGAGCTAATTAACAGACCGTAACTGTTCTCCTGGTGAGTGGACGCTAATTACAGACCGTAACTGTTCTTCCCCTGGTGAGTGGAGCTAAATTCAACAGACCGTAACTGTTTCCTGGTGAGTGGAGCTAAATTAACAGACCGTTAATGTTCTCCTGTGAGTGGAGCCTAAATTAAACAGACCGTAACTGTTTCTCTTTGGTGAGTGGAGCTAAATTAACAGACCGTAACTGTTCTCCTGGTGAGTGGAAGCTAAATTAACAAGACCGTAACTGTTCTCTTGGTGAGTGGAGCTAAATTAACGACGTAACTGTTTCTCTTGGTGGTGGAGCTAAATTAACAGACCGTAACTGTTCTCCTTGGTGAGTGGAGCTAAATAAAGACCGTAACTGTTCTCTTGGTGAGTGGAGCATAATTTAACAGACCGTAACTTTCTTTGGTGAGTGGAGCTAAATTAACAGACCGTAACTGTTCTCCTGGTGAGTGAGCTAATTAACAGACCGTAACTGTCTCCTGGTGAGTGGACTAAATTAACAGAACGTAACTGTTCTCCTGGTGAGTGGAGCTAAATTAACAACCGTAACTGTTCTCACTGGTGAGTGGAGCTAAATTAACCAGACCGTAACTGTTTCACTGGTGAGTGGAGCAAATTACAGACCGTAACTGTTCTCTGGTGAAGTCGGAGCTAAATTAACAGACCGTAACTGTTTCTTGGTGAGTGGAGCTCCAATTACAGACCGTTAACTGTTCTCCTGGTGAGTGGAGCTAAATTAACAGACTAACTGTTCTCCTGGTGAGTGGAGCTTTAAATTAACAGACCGTAAACTGTTCTCTTGGTAGTGAGCTAAATTAACAGACCGTAACTGTTCTCTTGGTGAGTGGAGCTAAAATTAAGCAGACCGTAACTGTTCTTTGGTGAGTGGAGCTAACTTAACAGACCGTAACTGTTCTCCTGTGAGTGGAGCTAAATTAACAGACCGTAAACTGGTTCTCACCTGGTGAGTGGACTAAATTAACAGACGTCACTGTTTCTCTTGTGAGTGGAGCTTAAATTAACAGACCCGTAACTGTTCTCCTGGTGAGCTGGAGACTAAATAACAGACCGTAACTGTTCTCCTGGTGAGTGGAGCTAAATAACTAGACCGTGAAACTGTTCTCACTGGTGAGTGGGAGCTACAATTAAACAGACCGTAAATGTTCTCTGGTGAGTGGAGCTAAATTACAGACCGTAAACTGTTCTCTTGGTGGAGGTGAGCTACATTCACGACCGTAACTGTTCTCTTGGTGAGTGGAGCTAAATTAACAGACCGTAACTGTTTCTCTTGGTGAGTGGAGCTTAAATACAGACCGTTTACTGTTCTCACTGGTGAGTGGAGCTAAATTAACAGCACCGTAACTGTTCTCCTGGGTGAGTGGAGCTAAATTTAACAAGACCGAACTGTTCTCTGGTGAGTGGAGCTAAATTAACAGACCGTAACTGTTCTCTGGTGGTGGAGCTAAATTAACAGACCGTAAACTGTTCTCGCTGTGAGTGGAGCTAAATTAACAGACCGTGAACTGTTCTCTTGGGTGAGTGGAGCTAAATTAACAGACCGTAACTGTTCTCCTGGTGATGGACTAAATTAACAGACCGTACTGTTCTCTTTTGGTGAGTGGAGCTAATTAACAGACCCGTAACTGTCTCCTGGTGAGTAGAGTACATTAATCAGACGCGTAACTGTTCTCTTGTGAGTGAGCTAATTAACAGACCGTAACTGTTCTCTGGTGAGTGGAGCTAAATTAACAGAACCCGTAACTGTTCTCCTGGTGAGTGGAGGCTAAATTAACAGACCGTAACTGTCTCTTGGGTGAGTGGAGTAAATTAAACAGACCGGTCCACCTGTTCTCTTGGTGAGTGGAGCTAAATTAACAGACCGTACTGTTCTCGGGTTGGTGAGTGGAGCTTAAATTAACAGATCCGTAACTGTTCTCCTGGTGAGTGGAGCTAAATTACAGCCGTAACTGTTCTCGCTGGTGAGTTTGGAGCTAAATTACAGACCGTAACTGTTCTCCTGGTGAGTGGAGCTAAAATTACACAGACCGTAACTGTTTCTCCTGGTGAGTGGAGCTAAATTAACAGACCGTAACTGTTTCTCACTGGTGAGTGAGCTAAATTAACAGACCGTAACTGTTCTCGCTGGTGAGTGGAGCTAAATTAACAGACCGTAACTGTTCTCTTGGTGAAGTGGAGCTAAATTAACAGACCGTAACTGTTCTCCTGGTGAGTGGAGCTAAATTAACAGACCGTAACTGTTTCTCCTGGTGAGTGGACGCTAAATTAACAGAACGTAACTGTTCTCTTGGTGAGTGGAGCTAAATTAACAGACCGAACTGTTCTCTTGGTGAGTGAGCTAAATTAACAGACCGTAACTTGTTCCTTGTGAAGTGGAGCTAATTAACAGACCGTAACTGTTCTCCTGGGAGTTGGAGCTAAATTAACAGACTCGTAACTGTTCTCTTGGTGAGTGGAGCTAAAATTAACCCACGGACGTAACTGTTCTCGTTGGGAGTGAGCAAATAACAAGACCGTTAACTGTTCTCTTGGTGAGTGGAGCTAAAATTATCAGACCGTCACTGTTCTCCTGGAAGTGAAGCTAAATTAACAGACCGTAACTGTTCTCTCCCTGGTGAAGTGGAGCTAAATTAACAGAATACCGTAACTGTTCTCCTGGTGAGTGGAGCTAAATTAACAGATCCGTAAATGTTCTCCGCTGTGAGTGGAGCTAAATTAACAGACCGTAACTGTTCCTGGTGAGTGGAGCCTAAATTAACACCCCGTAACTGTTCTCTTGGGAGTGGGAGCTAAATTAAACAGACCGTAACTGTTTCTCCTGGTGAAGTGAGCTAAATTAACAGACCGTAAACTGTTTCTTGGTTGAGTGGAGCCTAAATTTAACAGACCGTAACTGTTCCCTGGTGAGTGGAGCTAAATGACAGACCGTTAACTGTTCTCCTGGTGAGTAGTGGACACAGGCTTAAATCCCATCTATCTAACAGGTAGTGGAGCGTCAGCTTAAGTCCCATCTCCAGGAACATCACGACAGGTATCTCCTGAGAGAACATGTAAGCGCTACCTCCAACACCCATCTATCTAAAGGTATGGCGTGTTAAGTCCCCATCTCCTAGGAACATCACGACAGGTAGTCCTGAGAGAACATGTAACTACCTCCAACCCCCCATCTATCTAACAGGTAATGGACGTAGGCTTAAGTCCCATCTCCAGGAAAAATCACGACAAGGGTAATCCGAGAGAACATTAAGCTACCTCCAACACCATCTCTATCTAACAGGTTAATGGACGCAGCTTAAGTACCGCAATCAAGGAACTCCATGTGGTCAACATACACTACTAATCGGACCTTGACCCTATACATCCCTGTAATACACACCTACTAAGACCTGACCTCTGACCTTAGCCCATCCCTGTAAAACACCACTAACTAAGACCCTGACCTCTGACCCTACGCATCCCTGGTAATACACCATTACTAAAGAACCCTACCCATCCCTGTAATACACCACTACTAAACCCTGAACCTCTGACCATCCCTGTAATACACCACTATAAGACCCTGCCCTCTGACCCTAACCTATCCCTGTAATACATCATTACTAAAGACCCTACTCCATCCCTGTCATACACACTATAAACCCTGAACCTCTGACCCATCCCTGTAATACACAACTACTAAACGCCTGACCTCTGAACCATCCCTGTAATCCACCACTACTAGACCCTAACCTCTGACCCTACCAATCCCTGTAATAACCACTACTAAGACCCTGACCTCTGACCCTCCGCATCCCTGTAATACACCACTACTACAAGACCTGACCTCTGCCCTACCCATGCCCTGTAATACACCTTACTAAAACCCTGACCTCTGACCCTACCCATTGTCCTGTAATACACCACTACTAAGACCCTGGACCTCTGACCCTACGCATCCCTGTAAATACACCACTACTAAGCCCTGACCTTCTGACCCTAACCTATCCCTGTAATACACCCATTACTAAACCCTGACCCGACCCTAACCCATCCCTGTAATACACCACTACTAAAACCTGACCTCTGAGCTCCCATCCCTGTAAACCACCAACTGACTAAGACCTGACCTCTGACCCTACATCCTGTAATACACCACTACTAAAGACCTGACCTCTGACCTACCATCCTGGTAATACACCACTCCTAAGACCCTGCCCTCTGACCCAACCAGCATCCTGTAATAACGCATTACTAATCCTGACCTCTGACCCTAAGCCCATCCCTGTAATACACCACTACTAAGACCCTGGCCTCTGACCCTACCATCCCTGTATACACCACTACTAAAAGACCCTAACTCTGACCCATCCCTTGTAATACACCAATTTACTAAAGACCCTACCATCCTGTACTACAAATCCACTACTAAGACCCCCTGACCTTGACCCCCTGACCCCATCCCCTGTAATACAGCCACTACTTAAATGACCCTGAGAGACCTCTGACCCTACCTAGGCTACGCGACCCTGAATACAGTCCACTACTAAGACCCTAACCTCCTGACCCTACCCATCCCCTGTAAATACAACACGAAGACACCACTACTAAGACCCCTGACCTCCTGAACCTAACCCATCCCTAGTAATACACCCACTACTAAGACCTGACCATCTGAACCTACCTCATCCTGTAATACACCAATGTATAGAGACCCTAACCCTTGAGGACGCCCTCACCATCCTGTATCACCAACACTACTACTAAAGACCCCTGACCGCTGACACCTACCCCATAATGCACTGTAATCCCACTAACTAAGTCCTCTGACCCTCTCTCTGAAACCTTATCTAATTCGCTAATCCTATACCCATCATCGCTGTAATCACAATACACTAGCGAACTCATTCTACACCCTTTATCTGGCCAACATCAGTCCTACCCCCCATCCCTTCAACACCCTCAACCAACCCTCCTACCCATCAGCCAATACATGGCCTAGACTAAACCAGTCCCAAACCCTCCTACCCAAACTGGGCCTAAGCAACCAGCCCAAAACACTGGCCCTAACCAGTCCACACCCCTGCCTAACCCCACTGGCCTAACCGCCCAAACTGGCTAAACTAGACTAATGATTTCAGACCATCCCCATGTCAAGCAGTATTCCCATCCCAAGCATGTTAGGTGGTCATGTTGAAAAGGGGAGGAGTAATGTTATTGTTGAGGTTGGGAATCAACATTATGTTACCGAGGACACGTTGCATGCTGACTAGAAGCTGTGTGACGGTCTAGCTAGTAATTTTTACAACAGGAGCACTTTCTATCACCACCCCGGGATTGACACTGGATACAAGTTCTATTAGCACAGTAGGCCAGTGGTGGTCCACTTCCTCTCACCAAAGTCTGACCACTGATACAAGCTATTAGCACAGTAGAAACACTGTGTCCACTTCCTCTCAGCCAAGTCTGACACTGATACAAGCTATTAGCCACGTAGAGCCAGTGTGTCCACTTTCTCTCACCCAGTCTGACACTGAATACAGATTAGACAGTAGCAGCAGTGTGTCCACTTCCTCTCACCCAGTTCTGACACTGATACCAAGCTATTAGCAAGTAGAAGCCAGTGTGTTCACTTCCTCTTCACCAAGTCTTGGCACCGATACAAGCCTATTATGCACAGAGAGCCAGTGTGTGCCAATTCCTGTCACCAAGTCTGACACCGATACAACTATTAAGCACAGTAGAGTCCAGTGTGTCCACTTCCTCTCACCAAGTCTGACACTGATACAAGCTATTAGCACAGTAGAGCCACTGCCGTCCACTTCCTCTCACCAAGTCTGACACTGATACAAGCTATTAGCAAGTAGAGCCAGCTGTGTCCACTTCCTCTCACCCCAGTCTGACACCGATACAAGCTATTAGCAAGTAGAGCCAGTGTGTCCACTTCCTCTCATCCAAGTCTGACACTGATACAAGCTATTAGCACAGTTAGAGCCACTGCGTTTCCACTCCTCTCACCAAGTCTGACACCGATACAAGCTATTAGCACAGGTAGAGCCAGTGTGGTCCACCTTCCTCTCACCAAGTCTGACACTGATACAAGCTATTAGCACAGTAGAGCCAGTGGTGTCCACTTTCCTCTCACAAGTCTGACACTGATACAACTATTAAGCACAGTAAGCCAGTGTGTCACTTCTCTCACCAAGCTCTGACACTGATACACGCTATTAGCACAGTAGAGCAGTGTGTCCATCTTCTCTACCAAGTCTGACACTGATACAAGCTATTAGCACAGTGAGCCAGTGTGTCCACTTCCTCTCACCAAGTCTGACACTCGATTACAGCTATTAGCACAGTAGAGCCAGTGTGTCCCACTTCTCTCACAAGTCTCACACTGATACAAGCTATTTAGCACAGTAGAGCCATGTGTCCACTTCCTGTCACAAGTCCCTGACACGATACAAGCTATTAGCACAGTAGAGCAGTTGTCGCACTTCCTCTCACCAAAGTCTGACCACCGAACAAGCTATTAGCCCAGTAGAGCCACTGCGTCCATTTCTGTCACAAGTCTGACACCGATACAAGCTATTTAGGCACAGTAGAGCCAGTGTGGCCCACTTCCTCTCACCAAGTCTGACACTGGATACAAGCTATTAGCAACAGTAGACCCACGTGTCCACTTCCTCTCACCAAGTCTGACACTGATACAAGCTATTAGCACAGTAGAGGCAAGTGTGTCCACTTCCTCTCAACCAAGTCTGACACCGGATAAACTATTGCACAGTAGAAGCCAGTGTGTCCACTTCCTCTAACAAGTCTGACACTGATCACACTATTAGCACAGTAGAACGCACTGTGTCCACTTCCTCTCACGCAAGTTTCTGACCACTGATCAAGCTATTCGCACAAGTAGAGCCAGTGTGTCCACTTCCTCTCAGCCAAAGTCTGACATGATCAAGCTTTACGCACAGTAGAACGCGACTGTGTCCACTTCCTCTCACCAAGTCTTGACACTGATCAAGCTATTAGCACAGTAGAGCAGTGTGTCCACTTCCTGTCACCAAGTCTGACACTGGAATAACATACGGCTATTAGTCACAGAGAGCAGTGTGTCCACTTCCTGTCACCAAGTCCTGACACTGATACAAGCTATTAGCACAGTAGAGCAGTGTGTCCACTTCCTGTCAACAAGTCTGACACCGATACAAGCTATTAGCACAGTAGAGCCAGTGTGTCCACTTCCTCTCACCAATCTGAACTGATACAAGCTTTTAGCACAGTAGAGCCACTGTTCCCCTTTCCTGTCACCAAGTTGACACCGATAAAGCTATTAGCACAGTAGAGCCAGTGTGTCCACTTCTCTCCCCAAGTCTGACACTGATACAAGCTATTAGCACAGTAGAGCCAGTTTGGTGTCCCACTTCCTCTCACCAAAGTCTGACACCGATCCAACGCTATTAGACAGTAGAGCCAGTGTGTCCCATTCCTCTCACCAAGTTGCACACCGATACAAGCTATTAGCACAGTAGAGCAGTGTGTCCACTTCCTCTCACCAAGTCTGACACTGATACAAGCATTAGCACAGTAGAGCCAGCTGTGTCACTTCCTGTCACAAGTCTAGACACCGATACAAGCTATTAGCACAGTAGAGCCAGTGTGTCCACTTCCTCTCACCAAGTCTGGACACCGATACAAGCTATTGCACAGTAGAGCCAGTGTGTCCCTTCCTCTCACCAAGTCTGACACTGCTACAAGCTATTAAGCACAGTAGAGGCCAGTGTGTCGCCCTTCCTCTCACCAAGTCTTGACACCGATACAAGCTATTAGCACAGTCGAGCCAGTGTGTCCACTTCCTCTCACGCAAGTATGACCCGATACAGCTTATTAGCACAGTAGAGCCAGTGTGTCCACTTCCTGTCACCAGTCTGAACACGATACAAGCTATTAGCACAAGTAGCGCACTGTGTCCACTTCCTCTCACAAGTCTGACACCTGATACAAGCTATTAGCACAGTAGAAGCCGTGTGTCCACTTCCTGTCACCAAAGTCTGACACGATACACGCTATTAGCACAGTAGAGCCACTGCGTCCATTCCTGTCACAAGTCTGACACGATACAAGCTATTAAGCACAGTAGAGCCAGTGTGTCCACTTCCTCTCACCAAGTCTGACACCGGCATACAAGCTATTAGCACAGTAGAACCACTTGGTGTCCACTTCCTGTCACAAGTCTGACACTGAATACAAGCTATTCGCGCACAGTAGAGCCCAGTGTGCCACTTCCTGTCACCAAGTCTGACACTGGATACAAGCTATCTAGCCACGTAGAGCCAGTGTGTCCACTTCCTTCCCCAAGTTCGAACACCGATCCAGCTATTAGCACAGTAGAGCCAGTGGTGGTCCACTTCCTGTCACCAGTCTGACATGATACAAGCTATTAGCACAGTAGAGCCAGTGTGTCAACTTCCTGTCACCAGTCTGAAACACCCGATACAAGCTATTGCACAGTAGAGACTTGCGTCCACTTCCTGTCACCAAAGTCTGACACGATACAAGCTATTAGCACAGTAGAGGCCACTGCGTCCACTTCCTGTTCACTAAGTCTGACACCGATACAAGCTAATTAAGCACAGTAGAGCCACTGCGTCCACTTCCTGTCACCAAGTCTGACACGATACAAGCTATTAGCACAGTAGAGCCACTGCGTCCACTTCCTTGTCCAAGTATGACACCGGATAAAGCTATTAGCACAGTAGAGCCACCTGCGTCCCTCCTGTCAGCCAAGTCTGACACCGATTACAAGCATTAGCACGTAAGAGCCACTGCGTCAACTTCCTTCACCAAGTCATGACACCGATACAAGTATTAGCCACAGTAGATCCCCCAGCGTCCACTCCTGTCACCAAGTCTGAACACCGATACAAGCTATTAGCACAGTAGGAGCCAGTGTGTCCACTTCCTCTCACCAGTTCTGACACTGATACAAGCTATTAGCCAGTAGAGCCGTGTGTCCACTTTCCTGTCACCAAGTCTGACACCGATACAAGCTATTAGCACCGTAGAGCCAGTGAGAACAGCTTAAACAGTGTGATGCTGAAAGCCTGCTAATAACAGGTGAGCTGTGGATCGTATGACAGGTCAGGAAAGGAAACAAGTGTTTTTAATAATGCAAACAGCCAGGCTTACAAATAGAACGCAATTCTAACTGGCCTATTAAGAACCTACCTAAGAATGATACTGACTGACATGTAAAGTTGACCTCTTATCTGGACGGAAAGCTTGTGCTCTCTCACCATATAATGTCTTGATTCAGTTATAGTTTTATCACCCTATATGTACGCCTA
>NW_019949071.1:0-2523 GCF_002910315.2 Salvelinus sp. IW2-2015
ACCTTTGATGATCTTCATCAGAATGCACTCCCAGGAATCCCAGTTCGACAATAAATGTTTGTTTTGTTCGATAATGTCCATCATTTATGTCCAAATAGCTACTGTTAGCGCGTTTGGTAAACAAATCCAAACTCACGAAGCGCGTTCGCTAGTTGCAGACGAAATGTCAAAAAGTTCCGTTACAGTCTGTAGAAAAATGTCAAACGAAGTATAGAATCAATCTTTAGGATGTTTTTAACATAAATCTTCAATAATGTTCCAACCCGGAGAATTCCTTTGTCTGTAGAAAAGCAATGGAACCGAGCTCGCTCTCACGTGAACGAGCGTCACGTGCTCAAGGCATTCTGCCAGACCTCTGACTCATTCCCCTCTCATTCGCCCCTACTTCACAGTAGAAGCATCAAACAAGGTTCTAAAGACTGTTGACATCTAGTGGAAGCCTTAGGAAATGCAGAATGACCAATATCCCATTGTGTCTTCAATAGGGAATGAGTTGAAATGACTAACCTCAGATATCCCACTTCCTGGTTGGATTTTTTCTCAGGTTTTTGCCTGCCATGTGAGTTATGTTATACTCACAGACATCATTCAAACAGTTTTAGAAACTTCAGAGTGTTTTCTATCCAAATATACTAATAATATGCATATATTAGCAACTGGGACTGAGTAGCAGGCAGTTTATTCTGGGCAACTCTGGGCACCTTATTCATCCAAGCTACTCAATACTGCTCCTGTAGCCATAAGAAGTTAAGGCTAATCTGAAGATGGTGCTGGCTAAAGCTAAAACTGGCGAGTGTAGAGAGTATAGGGATATTGTTATCCACGTCGGCACCAACGATATTAGGATGAAACAGTCAGAGGTCACCAAGCGCAACATAGCTTCAGTATGTAAATCAGCTAGAAAGATGTGTCGGCATTGAGTAATTGTCTCTGGCCACCTCCCAGTTAGGGGGAGTGATGAGCTCTACAGCAGAGTCTCACAACTCAATCGCTGGTTGAAAACTGTTTTCTGCCCCTCCAAAAAGATAGAATTTGTAGATAATTGTCCCTCTTTCTGGGACTCACCCACAAACAGGACCTAGCCTGGCCTGTTGACGGACTCCATCCTAGCTGGAGGGCTGCTCTCATCTTATCTACGAACATAGACAGGGCTCTAACTCCCCTAGCTCCACAATGAAATAGGGTGCAGGCTAGGCAGCAGGCTGTTAGCCAGCCTGCCAGCTTAGTGGAGTCTGCCACTAGCACAGTCAGTGTAGTCAGCTCAGCTATCCCCATTGAGACCATGTCTGTGCCTCAACCTAGGTTGGGCAAAACTAAACATGGTGGTGTTCGCCTTAGCAATCTCACTAGAATAAAGACCTCATCCATTCCTGACATTATTGAAAGAGATTGTGATACCTCACATCTCAAAATAGGGCTACTTAATGTTAGATCCCTCACTTCCAAGGCAGTTAAAGTCAATGAACTAATCACTGATCATAATCTTGATGTGATTGGCCTGACTGAAACATGGCTTAAGCCTGATGAATTTACTGTGTTAATTGAGGCCTCACCTCCTGGCTACACTAGTGACCATATCCCCCGTGCATCCCGCAAAGGCGGAGGTGTTGCTAACATTTACGATAGCAAATTTCAATTTACAAAAACCCCCCGATGTTTTCGTCTTTTGAGCTTCTAGTCATGAAGTCTACGCAGCCTACTCAATCAGTTTTTATAGCTACTGTTTACAGGCCTCCTGRGCCATATACAGCGTTCCCTGAATTCCTATCGGACCTTGTAGTCATAGCAGATAATATTCAAATTTTTGGTGACTTTAATATTCACATGGAAAAGTCTACAGACCCACTCCAAAAGGCTTTCGGAGCCGTCATCGACTCAGTGGGTTTTGTCCAACATGTCTCYGGACCTACTCACTGCCACAGTCATACTCTGGACGTTGTCCCATGGAATAAATGTTGAGGATCTTAATGTTTTTCCTCATAATCTTGGACTATCGGACCACCATTTTATTACGTTTGCAATCGCAACAAATAATCTGCTCAGAATAAAAAGAACACATCTACTTCCTGAGCGGTATGATGGCTGCGTGGTCCCATGGTGTTTATACTTGCGTACTATTGTTTGTACAGATGAATCTGGTACCTTCAGGCGTTTGAAATTGCTCCCAAGGATGAACCAGGCTTGTGAAGGTCTACAATTTTTTTCTGAGGTCTTGGCTGATTCCTTTTGATTTTCCATGATGTCAAGCAAAGATACACTGAGTTTGAAGGTGGGCCTTGAAATACATTCAAAGGTACACCTCCAATTGACTCAAATTATGTCAAGCCATGATGACATTTTCTGGAATTTTCCAAGCTGTTTAAAGGCACAGTCAACTTAGTGTATGTAAACTTCTGACCCACTGGAATTGTGATACAGTGAATTATAAGTGAAATAATCTGTCTGTAAACAATTGTTGGAAAAATTACTTGTGTCACGCAAAAAGTAGATGTCCTAACCGACTTGCCAAAACTATAGTTTGTT